>NC_141543.1:100915000-101210000 GCF_021556685.1 Rattus norvegicus
GAGCCATCTCTCCAGCCCTAATTTAAACTTTTTATCCATCTGTGTGTGCACGTGTGCTCCCATGTGTCTAGGTGTGCCTGTGTGGGTGAGCATGTAGAGGCCCAAGGTTGACACCAGTTGCCTTCCTTGTTCATGCTCAAGCTGGGTCTGCCCATTGAACCCAGGGCTTGCCAGCTCAATTAGTTGAACTGCCCAGTTTGCTCTGGGGGTCCCCGGTCTCTGTCTCCTGAGCATTGAGATTACAGGGTCTACCTGGCATGTGTGGCATCCAGGGTCTTCATTCTTGTATGACAAACACTTTACTGTCTGGTTCCCTCTGCAGCCCTTGTCTTTGTTCCTTTGCTTAACGACTAGATGCCCATATAAGTGTGAATATGGGGTTTCCATTCAAGCCCCTGGGTCTCTTTGTTTATACTGATGTCAACAGTAGTATGTTATTTTATTGCTAGGATTTTATGATGGCATTAGTCCTTCACCCCTGTTCTTTGTGTAGTGTTGCTTCGGCAAATCCTTATTGGATATGTATGTGTGTGTGTCTTTTTTTTTTTTTTTTTTTTTTTCCTGGAGCTGGGGACCAAACCCAGGGCCTTGCCCTTGCTAGGCAAGCGCTTTACCACTGAGCTAAATCCCCAACCCCATGTGTGTGTGTCTTTTTTTTTTTTTTTTTTTTTTTTGGTTCTTTTTTTTCGGAGCTGGGGACCGAACCCAGGGCCTTGCGCTTCCTAGGAGAGCGCTCTACCACTGAGCTAAATCCCCAGCCCCATGTGTGTGTGTCTTAAAGGAACTGCAGTTACTTAGAATCAACTTGCCAATATCTGCCAAGAATCACTTGGTAGATTTATCTTTAAATATCTTACATTTTCCCGTTATTATGCTAAATTTTTAAATCATAATTATTTTATGTGTGGAAGTGGTTTGTTTGCATGAACGTCTGTGAGCCGTGCGCATGCCTGGCATCCACAGAAGTCAGAAGAGGGCATTCAGATTCCCTGGAACTGGAGTTACAGATGGTTGTGAGCTACCAGTGGGTGGGTGCTAAGAATTGAACCCAGGTCTTCTGGGAGAGCATCCAGTGATCCCAATTGCTGAGTCATCTCTCCAGCCCCTAAATCTTTCTAGGTTTTGATGCTATTCTGAATGGTTATTGTTTTAAAGTTTGGCTGTTCAGTTTTCATTGTTAGTGCATAAAACTACAAGCAAGTTTTGTAGTTTACATTGTTATACAATGTTGCTAACCTCACATACCGCACCGAGCTCGCGTGGCTGTATGTGAATTCTTGTAAAATCATTGTTCTTCCTTTCTGATATAGATGCCTTTTACTTTGTGTTCTTGCCTTATTGAACTAACTAGGACCTTCCTCGCACTGCTGAGCGGAGGTGATGAAGGCTGACGGCTTGGCTTGTCCTGGATCTTGGATGAAAAGCACTTGGCCCCACAGGCTCATGATGCTTTTCACAGATGCCTTTTCTCACACTGAGGGAGCTGTGCCTGGGTTAGTTTTGGATTCTCATCAAAGTCAGCCAGAAAAGAGCTGGTAAATAAAATAGTCTTTCATCAGGGCTTCAGACAGCATGTGTAGGTGAAGTCTTGATCTTGGAGACAGCTCAGACTCAGAAAAGGAAAAGCAACTCCCAAATTTGTTGTGAAAATGAAGGCGGGGCTTCATCGGATGACATCATCATATTTAATTCACCCGAGTAAACTTCCGTTTGCTCCATTTGCTTTAAAGTAAGTGCATGTTCTATCATAACACCCAATAAGGACTAACACATTAGCAATCTGGTTTGCAAGCTGTGTGGAACGTGTACGGACATTGCAGGTGAATGTTTCCTTGCTTGTTTGTTTTGACCGAGGACTCGAGTTCAGCACAGATGCAGAGCGGGAGATGGCGGTTGACCTAGCGGAGAGTGGAATGATGACCTCTAAAACCAAGGCCATTTTGTGCAAGGCTCTTCATCCAGACCCCGGGTCCCTGCGCCTCCCTGGATTGCGCTGTAATAACGCAGTAGTGGGCTTGCTTTGTAACAGAGGGAGGGCAAAGGAGAGAGAGGACATCTGTTCCTCCTCGGGGAGTTAAGCTGTCTAAAAATATTTCTCTTTCAGTGGCCCCGTGTTCCTTCAGCCCTTTGATCTTTGCTCTGGAGAGAGAGGATGCTTCAGGCTTTCCGTTTCCCTCTTGTGTTAGGAAAAAGGCGGCAATGTCTGCACCACTGAAAGAGACTTCATTTTATATGCAGAACTTTTGCGAGGGCAGGGGTTGTATGAATAGAAAGGGCAACATTTCCTTTACTCTGGCGTGCGTGCGTGCGTGCGTGCGCGCGTACGCTAGAGGTCGATGTGGAGTGTCTTTCTCAATCACCTGGAGCTCAAAGATTTGGCCAGGCAGAATGGCCAAGTGAGTCCAGGGAACCCCTTCTGCCTTCTTCCGCAGTACTAGATTACAGGCAAGCAGAACCACTCTCAGCTCTGTATGTGAGAACAGGAAATTAAACTCGGGGCCTCATGTTTGCACAGTAAGCCCTTTACTAAGTAGACTATCTCCCCAGTGCCCCGTTTTACCCGCAAAGCCTGAAGAACTACATTTTTCTTCATTTAAAAAAAAGGACATTCAAACTGGGCATGGTGGCACACCCCTTTAATCCCAACACTTGTGGGAGGCAGAGGCAGGCAGATCTCTGTGAGTCTGAGGCCAGCCTGGTCTACAGAGCAAGGGGCCAGGCCAGCCAGTGCTCAAATAAGCTCATTGTACAGAGCCTTTGCATTGAGCGATGCAGTCACAAGCCCGTTTCCTGGTGAGTCAGAGATGACTGATGTTTCCAAATGAAAAGAAAATGTTTCTTGGGAACTAGCCAATTTTGCAGTCAATTTAATGAGTCAGATTGATGCCTCAGTTAAGTAGAGAAGACCCCAGGAGGCTTTTTGATGTTTCCCTGACAGTAGAGTCTGGAGAGCATAAATAGCTTTCAGGGCACCATTCCATAACAGTCTTTGGGTTGAAGTCCATTTACTGCACCACGAGTTACAAAGCTCTCTACTATGAGACTTCTTCTCCTCCTCTTCCTCCCCCCCCCCCCATCTCCTCCTCTTCCTTAGCTCCTTTCATTATGTTCCACCTCATCTTCATCTTCAGGGTCCCCCTTTCCCCATCTCCCCCCTCCCTTGTAATAAAAAGCCCCCCCCCCTTCTTCAGAAGAATAAAATAAGCCATTGCAGAAAATACCACACAGCATGGAGTGACTGTTGCTCCGAAATCAAACTTGGCATTAAATTAGCATTCTCTTGGGCTGAGGGAGATGGCTCAATTGGTAAAGTGCTTTCTGTGCAGGCAGGAGGACCTGCGGCTGGATCCGCAGTACTGACAAAGACTCAGGCACGGCACCGTCCACCTACAACTCCAGTGTTCTAGGGAGGCAGAGACAGGATTCCTGAGGCTTGCTGGCCAGCTAGGCTGAGGAACTAGAGAATCCATGTTGAGAGGGAGACCCTGTCTTGAGGGACAAACTGTAGAATGTTTGAAGAACACGCTCAACATCGACTTGTGATTTCTACATGCCTGTGTGCACACACAGTGTCAGGGGGAGTGAGGGAACAAAATATTGTTTTATTAACCGAGACAGGAAATGAGGCTCACTAAAACTACCTACCATTCAATGTCTGGGAAAGGAACCTTATCAATAAGTACACTCTTGAATCCTAGCACTGTAAACAACCGGGGTGAACAATATTTATTTACCTTGGCACAGCGCTATAAAGTGAACTCTACATAACTGCAGCTTAAATTAATCTTGTTTGAGTTTTCTCTGTGCCAACGATTATATGTTTATACTTATTCCAATAGAATTACTTCAAAAAGGATTTTTTGCACTTTTTGTTGGTATTCCTTTTGAGACAGGATCTCTCCATACATCCCAGGGCAGCCTGGAACTCACAGCACAGCTTACAGTGTATCTCAGGTTGTTCTCAAACTTAGATCTTCCTGTATTACTATTCTCCCTGGTGCTTGGGATTGCAAGCTATGCATAACCATGTCTGTCATTGTCATCATCATAATCACCATCATCACCACCACCACCACCATCACCATCATCATCACCACCATCACCACCACCACCATCATCATCATCACCATCATCACCACCACCACCACCATCACCACCACCACCACCACCACCACCACCACCACCATCACCACCATCATCACCACCACCATCACCATCACCACCACCACCACTACCATCATCATTATCACTACCACAACCACTACCACCACCACCACCACCACTACCACCACCATCATCCTTATGAGCCAGACACCACTCTTGTATAACAGTGATCAACAAAATATTTTTCTCTCATTCTGAGTGTGTGTGTGTGTGTGTATGTGTGTGTGTGTGTGTGTGTGTGTGTATGTGTAAGTGAACGGGAGAGAGAACGAGAGAGAGAGAGAGAGAGAGAGAGAGAGAGAGAGAGAGAGAGAATAAACTAGTGAAATAATTATGTCAGGTAGATAAATACAGAAAGTGTGGAAGGTCACACAGGGGAGGGTTGCAATTGGAAATAAGAATGCCAGGTTACGGTATCCCAGCTAGCTTGACTAAACTTGACACAAGCTAAAGTCACCTGAGAAAGGAGTCTCTACTGGGATTACCCAGATCAGACTGTCCTGTGTGTGTGTCTGTGGGAGATTAGCGTGATTATTAATTGATGTGTGTGGCAGGGTTCCAGTCCACTGTGGGCAGCACTATTCCCTGGGCTAGCGGTCCTGGACTGTATAAGAAAGTCAGTGTAGTTTTAGCATGAGCCAGCAGGCATCCATGGTTTCTGCTGTACTTCCTTGGCTGTGAGTGAGTTCTTTGGTTGGAGGTAATATTGTGTGTAATAGCAGGCTGGCATGACTTCAGGTTCCTGCCTTGATTGACCTTTCCTTTCCAAGTTGCCTTTCACCTGTGTGTTTTATCACACCAGCCATGAGCAAACTAGAAGTCGAACGACTCTTTCACGGGGGTTGCATATCAGATATCCTGAATTTTAGATAGTCACATTACAATTCATAACAGTGGCAAAATTAGTCAGGAAGTAGCGTGAAAAAAATTTTATGGTTGTGGGTCACCAAGTATGAGGAACTGCATTAAAGGGTCCTGGATTAGGAAGGCTGAGAGCCACTGCTCTAGCTTGAGTCTAGCTGAATAGCATCCATTGACCTCAGTTGCAAAACGGTTGCCCAGGTGAGCCTACCAAACTTTCTGATCCATAAATCATGAGATAGAATGGGATTGCTGTTGAAACATTGCTAATTGTTAGGTGCCAAGAGGTCATAGGCATTCCAATGGGAAAAGACTTTTTTTTTTCCAGAGCTCAATTCTACCGGATCTGTTCTGCCACCACTCCTTCCTTATTTCCCCTCCCTTCCCACAATACTGTAATTTCAGGTTTCTTAGAGGTTCCTAAATGTTCTCTTGTCTTCACCCTCTGTGATGTGCTCTCTCCTGACCTCAGTTTCTCACTTAATTCCCCTTGCCTATACGATTCTCCCCATCCTAGCTCCCACCCCTTTGCTCCCTCTTGACCGTCTACTAATTCCTCCGTTACCCTGGTAAATTCCTGCTCGTTCTTAAAGTGTAGTTTTAACAGTTCTTTAAGAGGACTTCTCTTCTTCTCTGCCCCTCAAATAGGGTCCTATCTCTTGCCTCTGAGCTAATGGTGTACACTGGTGAGATGGTTTGCATATGCTTGGCCCAGGGAACGACACTATTAAGAGGGTGTGGCCCTGCTGGAGTAGGTGTGTCACTGTGGGTGTGGGCTTTAAGACCCTCATCCTTGCTGCCTGGAAGCCAGTATTCTGCTAGCAGCCTTCAGATGAAGATGTAGAATTCTCAGTTCCTCCTGCACCATGCCTGCCTGGCCGCTGCCATGTTCCTGCCTTGATGATGATGGACTGAATTTCTGAACCCGTAAGCCAGCGCCAATTTAATGTTGTCCTTATAAAGGTTGCCTTGGTCATGGTGTCTGTTCACAGCAGTAAAACCCTAAGACAATTGGTCACACACTGTTATCGTCACCAACTCCTCCTGTAGGCTATACGTTTATCTCTTGCACTACTCTGTGTATTCCTTTCTTTTTGCCGCTGTAACATGTGCTACACATGTCCTGCCTTCAGCCTCGTGAATTTATTATCTGGACTCTGGAAATCAGAAATCCTAAGTAGCTCTCAGTACACTAAAATCAAGATGCTGCTGAGTGTGTTGTATCCTTTGGCGAAGGCTTTGGAGGAAGACCCCCTTCCTTTCATGCATTATTTAGCTTTCTGTGACTAAGACAGAATACCTGAGATCAATCAGCTTAATAAGGAGGAAAACCCTATTTTGATTCATGGTTTCAGCCGTTGATCACTTGGCTTCATTGCTAAGGCAAAGCAAGAACGTCATGGTAGAGAATGTTGGCAGAGCAAAGAGAAGAGAATGGTCAGGGATTCTATAGCTCCCTAAAAGGCATGACTCCAATGATACAACTTCATCTACCACACCCCTCCTCTGAGAGATTTTACTAACCAAGGCTTCAGCATTTGGACCTTTGAGGGGGACTTAAGATGGAAACAATAACATTTTTCCAACTTCTAGAAGGAGCTTGCATTTCTTGGCTGGTGATCCCTTCTCTCATCTTCAAACCTGTAAAGTTGAGTCTTCCTCATGCTTTTTCATTCTGATTCAGGCTCTTGCTCCTTCTTCTACACAGATGGCCCCCTGATTATTTCCGGGTCCATCTAAATGGTCTAAGATAATTTATCGTGAAGTCATCTGATGTGATCATAAACCCACCTGATATGTTAATTTCCATTTTCCAAGTATCACAATATGTTTGCAGGTTCGAGGAGTAGGCTGTGGACACTTTGGGAGTGACATTACCTGAGCATCGGCGAGCTAGTTCACTCAGAGTCACACTCCTGCCTCACTCTCCCTGAAGGTATACCAGAAGCCTACTAGATGTTTGCATTAGTTACTCTTTGCTATGGTCAACAATATTTGACAGCTTAGGGGAAGAAGGGACTGTTTTAGCTCACAGTTTAAGGCGGCCATCCTCCTTGGTGAAGAAGTCAGGTTGGTAGGACCTAGAGGCAGTTGGTTACATTGTATCCAGTCAGGAAACAAAAAGACAATACTGGTGACCTAATTTTCTCCTGTTGCCCAGGGTAAAAGTCATGGGGATGGTGTTGCCTTCATTCAGGGATGGGAGTGAGGGAGGTCTTCCCTGTTCTATTAATTCTTCCTGAAATAAAAACCCTCATAGACATTCCTAGGGATGTGTTTCCATGGTGATTTGAAATCCCAGGGAACTGACAGTGAAGATTAGCTATCGTGACAGTATGCAACTTGTCTAAATGAAATATAAAAACTATAACCTATCACTTGTTTCGTGTACTTTACAAGCCTGTTTATATATACATATATGAGTGTGAATGTGTGTGTGTGTGTGTGTGTGTGTGTGTCTTAGTCAGGGTTTCTTTTTTTTTTTTTTTTTTTTTTTTTTTCGGAGCTGGGGACCGAACCCAGGGCCTTGCGGTTGCTAGGCAAGCGCTCTACCACTGAGCTAAATCCCCAACCCCATTAGTCAGGGTTTCTATTCCTGCACAAACATCATGACCAAGAAGCAAGTTGGGGAGGAAAGGGTTTATTCAGCTTACACGTCCATGTTGCTGTTCATCACCAAAGGAAGTCAGGACTGGAACTCACACAGGTCAGGAAGCAGGAGCTGATGCAGAGGCCATGGAGGGATGTTATTTACTGGCTTGCTTCCCCTGGCTTGCTCAGCTTGCTTTCTTATAGAACCCAGGACCACCAGCCCAGGGATGGCACCACCCACAAGGGGCTGGGTCCTCCCGCCTTGATCACTAATTGAGAAAATGCCTTACAGCTGGGTCTCACGAAGGCATTTCCACAACGGAGGCTCCTTTTCTGTGATAACTCTAGCTTGTGTCAAGTTGACACACAAAATCAGTCAGTACAGTGTGTGTGTGTGTGTGTGTGTGTGTGTGTGTACATATGTGTAGGTCTAGTGCTCATGCAAGGTTGGAGGACAACTTGTGGGTGTTGGTTCTCTCTTTTTACCATGTGAGTCCTGGGTATGAAACCCAGGCTGTGAGGCTTGCATGGAAAATGCCTTTGTCTGCTTAACCATTACCCCCCCCCCCCAGGCCTAGATTCAACTTTTGAATAGAGTGGGAGGTAGTAACTGTAGAAAGTGGGTCTCGATTATAGGAAGTAGGTCACTAGGGGAGGGCATGTCTTTGACAGTTGAATTGTGTCTTGGCCCCTCCTTACTACATCTTTGCTCTGCCTCTTACCCACCATGACGTCAGCTGTTGTACCAGGGCCCCTGTTGTCACAATAGAGTGACAATCTGAAACCCAAGCAAATTAAATCTCTCCTCCTTTGAAATTGTGTCAGGCATCCTGTCACAGCGCCGAGAAAGCTAACACAGTCCTGCATAGACACGACTGTCCTGTAGATACTTCCTTGGTCGTACGAGTATGCTCGGTCTGTCCTGTCCAACATGGAAGCCACTACCTATGAGTAACGTTTGAAACGAGACTACTGTTATTGAGGAATGGCCATTGGGTACTGTTCAATTAACTTCCTTTAAATCTGAAGAGCCTTCTGGGTCTGTGGCTACCACCTTGGATGGACCTGAAAGGATGGGCGGATGACTGTGAAGAGGGTGACACAGTGAACAGGCGCTGTGCTCCGAGAACAACGATACCCCCCCTTCTCCCCTCATCTCATAACTGGGGAAACTGAAGCTTAAAGAGACTAATCGTATGCCCAAGGTCAC
Organism: Rattus norvegicus; assembly: GCF_021556685.1. Lineage (NCBI taxonomy): Eukaryota > Metazoa > Chordata > Mammalia > Rodentia > Muridae > Rattus > Rattus norvegicus. Next base: position 100,923,828 of record NC_141543.1, read on the forward strand.
ATAGCTACACTAGAAAGTGGCAAAGCCATAGTTCTGGTCAGTTGACCCCTGAGCATCTTAGCATTGCAAAAACAAAAGGTTGAATAATTTTCAGGGGCTGGCGCTAGCAGGCTGGCTCCTGCCTGTAACAAATAGCTCTGAGCCTTTTAGGCTCAATTCCCATGCCCTTATCTCCCACAGCCTTGGCTGGCTTCTTGGCGGGTCCCCATTTAGTTCTTGGAAACGGGACAAATGACCTTAACTTTAACCATGCTTCTGCCCCTTCGGTCTCAGACTGGCCCCAAGGCCTGTTGGCATCTTCTCTGAGTGTTATCTCCCCACCGTTCCCAGTTTCAATTTTGCTGATGGCACTAGGCTGGAATCCCTTTGCCTTTCCACTGTACCCTCTCTCATCAAGACCCTCCGCTCGGCGAAGGGTTCCGGTAGTTCGCTGGTGAAAGGCCAAGTTCACAAGCCTTGCTCATACCCCATATCCATGTGGTTTCTGCAAGGCATCTAGATGACTCGAGTGTAAAATGAGCACCTGTCCCAAAAGGGCGTGGCCAGGAGGGCTGAGGTAACACACCTGAAGCACCATGGTGGTTCCAGGCACAAAGCACACCTTCTAGAGCGTTGTCTATGTTGTAGTGAACAAATGGCCTCTGGCAGTTTTTCTAGTTTGATATTCAACTGGATGTCTTGGTTCTCCAAATGCACTCCACTAGGACCCTCTTACTTCAGCATACGTTTGCTTCTTCTGCTCAAAACACGTTCCTTCTCTTGCCTCAGCAACTTTTTTGTTTGCTTGTTTGTTTGAGATATAATCTCGTGTTGTAGCCCTTTGGATTTCTAAACGTGAATGAAGCACCACCATCTCCCTAGATGACCTTGGACTTCTGCTTCAGACTCTTGAGTTCTGTGGTGATGGGAGCCTTTGTTAGCTCTCCCTGTGTCTTTCCATTTGTTTAAAGCCATCTTCTCTGAGAAACCCTGCTGTCTATTGTCTGTCAGTGGGAACAAGTCAAAGCGCTGGGTAGACACAGAAGTATGAGCTAGAATTATACAAATATAAAATCAGGTGACATGAAATCCCAGCTACATGTAGTTTGTTGGCCTTCTGTACTCATGGGTCCTACTCTCTAAAGACTTGACGACCATGAATAGAGGGTACTAGAAACAAACCAGCATATCTTCTGGACTTGTAAGGACTTTGGCCTGGTCATTTTCTGTAAAAAAAAAAAAAAGCAAAACAAAAACAAACAACTACTGACATATCATTTGTATTGACTTAAAGTACAGATGCTTTCAGCTTACCAGAACTATGTTTTAATAAGTTGTAAGTTGAAAACGTATTTAACGTCCCATTAAGCCCACTGTAAAGTGATTGTAAATTGTCAGCCAAACCATTCTAAGTCAGGGTCGTCTACGGACAGGGTCAGATGCAGAGACCACTACTCTGAGCATTGCTGGATTTAATGTTTGGACAACTGTACTTTGAAGGCTACAGTGACTCATAACTTCTCTTTATACTTTTGCCCCCGATGGCTCCATTTTGCCTGTTAACCACCAAAGTCCATCACACCAGCCTTAGGTCACACACATCCAGGACTGCACCGCATACTTCTGACACCTCACACTTGTAAACATTGTTGAAGAGCAAGCAATCTAGGATGATTAATAAATGGTGGGAAAATGGCAAAGAGCAGGCAAACACTGGAGCAGGGCCTTAGGCTGTGTCACGGATACTGCAGGAAGTGAAGGGTCCATAGAACTAGAGCCATGGCTAGGAAGCCACCGGCAAATGCAGAATGCCAAACTCGGTGCAGAGATCAGGGATATCCCCCTTCCTTCTTTCTCTCTCTCTGCCGGTGTGTGTGTGTGTGTGTGTGTGTGTGTGTGTGTGTGTGTGTGTGCACATGCAAGGGAGAAAGAGAGAGAGAGCAGAGAGAGGAGAGAAAGAGAGAGAGAAAGAGAGAGAAGAAAGAGAGAAAGAAAGAGAAGAAAGAGAGAAAAAAGAGGAAAGAGAAAGACAGGCAGAGACAGAGACAGAGACAGACAGAGACAAAGAAACAAAGACAGAGACTGAAAGACATATACAGACAGACAGATGAGACAGAGACAGAGAGTAGACAAGTGGATAAGACCAATCAACCCCAAAGTAGGAGAAAATTCCGTTCTGGGATTCAAATCCAGGAGAAATGGAGTCTTTAAGTTTGCAAGCTGAGATTCCCTTCCAGGGTTGCCAGTGCCAAGAGCTCTTTATTAAGGTTCGTTCATGACCGTTATGGAGACCACTACACGAAGATGTCTAGTGTAAAGCTGGCGATGCTCTACACTCTTTTTGTTGAAAATTTTCATACGTGGCATATAAGGTGCTTTGATCAGATCTAACCTCCACTCACTCTCCTCTCATTCTCAGCATGGTGACCAGTGGTTGGTCTCTGTATTAATTACCATTCACTGCTTAAGCTTCTCTGAAGGTTGAGAAATGCACTAATCCATGGGTGTAAGGATAAGTACTCAAGGAGCAGCTTACTACTATGTTCACTGATCAAAATAACTGTAGTCGGTTCTCCTTTGGGGCCTATGAGCTAGCTAGCCACAGGTTCTTGGCCCAGTTAACAATACTAGGCATGGCTGTGGAACGGTCCTTAAATCTGATGGGACAGTGGTTGGTTGCTCCTGTAACAGTCATGCCTCTGTTGCGTCAATCAGCGTATCTTGCTAGGTCAGTGGTCACTTTAGTTCACTGGGTTTGCAGATGTGTTTGACAGTTGATTATTATTTCTCCCCCAGTAGTGTGCATAGAACCTTCGAGCACTATGAAAACTAGCCAATGGGGATGAAGGTTCCAGGTCAGCAACAGCTTGATTCATCTCTGTCCTATTACTCAAGTACCTGGTGTCTTCAGCAGCAGGGACTTACCATTAAGTTCTGGAGGGTGACCAAGAGCAATGGAAATAGCCTTTAGTGTTCTTACCAAGCAACAACTTGAAAAGAGGCAACCCATACTTGGCGCTAGGGTTTTAATTTGATAGCTCGTTGTAGTGTGTGGGAAAGCCATTGTTCCTTGATTACAAGGTAATTTCATTTAAACTGTCTGTATATGTATTGTATATATAACTTAGGGACTGTCTACAGTAGGCTTCCATATGGCCTCCCTAAAGGTCTTTAGTGTTTCACTCTGCCCTCCCTTCCATAGGCCACTTAATCCCTTCTGTTCCCTAATTCCTCTTCCCCCTTTCTTAGCACATGTACTCTCCCTGATTCTTTTGAAATTCCAGCATGGCCCCTTACTAGTCCCCTGTCTTCTGTGGGTACTCCAATTCAAGCACACATATGTCAAGTTCAAAGTCAGAAGCCATATAGGAGAGAGAACATTTGACGTTGGATCTGGGTCTGGCTTCATCAGCTTACTTGCAATTTCCATAGTTTCCTTTCTCTCTACAGATGGATAAGATTCCATTAAGGTATATGTATACGTTTCTATCATCAGCTGCTGGAGAACTAGGTTGCTTCTATTTCTGACTATTGGGAATGGAATAACAATAAATACGGATGGGTAAGTATCTCTGTAGTGTGATAGGGTCATTAGGACATATGACCAGATATATACGCTATATAGGTATAGCTGGATGATATAATTTCCTCCCTCCCTCCCTCCCTTCCTCCCTCCCTCCGTTCCTTCCCTCCCTTCTTCCCTTCTTCCCTTCCTTCTTCCCTTCCTCCCTCCCTTCTTCCCTTCCTCCCTTCCTCTGTTCCTTCCCTCTCTCCCTCCTTCCCTCTCTCCCTTCCTCCCTCCCTTCTTCCCTTCTTCCCTTCCTTCTTCCCTTCCTCCCTCCCTTCTTCCCTTCTTCCCTCCCTCCCTCCCTCCCTCCCCCCTCCCTCCCCTCCTCCCTCCCTTCCTCCCTCCCTTTCTTTTTGAGGAACCCCATACTGATTTCCATAGTGGTTGCACCTATTTGTACTCCCACCAATAATAAATAATTTTCCTGTTTTCCCCACATTGGAGCCAGCATTTAAGGATGGGGCCACCCACCCACCTCAAAAATTTTATCCCAGAAATGTTTTTGTCTAAAGGAAATGCAGGGACAAATAAAATGGAGCAGAGACTGAAGGAGAGGCCATCTAGAGACTACCTCACCTAGGGATCCATCTCATCTGCAGATGCCAAACCCAGACACTATTTCGGATGCCAAGAAGAGCTTGCTGACAGGAGCCTGATATGGCCGTTCCCTGAGGGACTCTGCTGACACCTGACCAATACAGATACAGATACTCACAGCCAACCATCAGACTAAGCCTTGGGACCCTAATGGAAGAGCTAGGGGAAGGACTGAAGGAGCTGAAGGGGTTTTCAACCCCATAGGAAGAACAACAATATCAACCAACCAGATGCCACAGAGCTCTCAGGGACTAAACCACCAACCAAAGAGGACACATGGAAGGACCCACGGCTCTAGCTACATATGTAGCAGAGGATGACATTGTCTGGCATCAGTGGGAGGGCTCCCCGCCCTGGTCCTGTGGAGGCTTGATACCCAGCATAAGAGGATGCTAGAATGGTGAGGTGGGAATGGGTGGGTGGGGGAGTACCCTCATAGAGGCAGGGGGAGGGGGGATGAGATGGGGGATTTGTAGAGGGGAAACCAGGAAGGGGGACAACGTTTGAAATGTAAATAAATAAAATAACCAATAAAAATAATTAAAAAAAAGAAAATTTACTAATTTTTAAAATCCTTTCCTCTCTTCATTAGATTCTAGAGGAGACTTGTTTGCGTTTGTCCTTTATAGTGGAGGTCACAGTCCTTGGCAGACAGTACATTGAAAACAATGGCCTCTGTTTGAGTTCCCTGCTCAGGGCTGTTGGATACATGTTTGTGAGAGCTAACTAGGGATTAACCAGGGTAGGTTATACTCTAGACCAGTGGTTCTCAACCTTCCTAGTGCTGTGACCCTTTAATACAGTTCCTCCAACCCCCATAACATAATTTTTGTTGCTACTTCGTAACTGTAATTTTGCCACTGTTATGAGTCATCATGTAAACATCTGCTTGCAGGATATCTGATCTATGACTCCTGTGAAAGGGGTTGCAACCCTTATGTTGAGAACCCTGTGGCTTGGGGATTTAGCTCAGTGGTAGAGTGCTTGCCTAGCAAGTGCAAGGCCCTGGGTTCGGTCCCCAGCTCTGAAAAAAAGAAAGAGAGAGAGAGAGAGAGAGAGAGAGAGAGAGAGAGAGAGAGAGAGAGAGGGAGGGAGGGAGGGAGGGAGGGAGGGAGGGAGGGAGGGAGAGAGAGAGAGAGAGAGAGAGAGAGAGAGAGAGAGAGAGAGAGAGAGAACACCCTGGTCTAGATGATGTTGTAAAATTTTCTCTAAAGATAGAAGCACTCAGACCAAAGACTTTACGTAAAGCAGGCGTCCTCCAATCATGACATGGGTGTGCCTTCTCTTCCTTGCTGAAGGTCTTAAAAGACTGAGAAAGGATATCTGACTGGGACTTCAGACTACAGTACCAGTTTTCCCTGGGTCTAGCCTGCTGAACTGTCTTGCACCTGCCCTGGGGATCTGAGACCTGCCAGCTCCCACAGTTGTGTAAGCCAATCCCTTAAAATAAATCTCTGTCCACATACCCTATGGGTTCTAATTCTCTGGTGAACCCCTACTGACATAATTCCTTCTTGTTGTTGGACACTGTGGGGTTCAATGTGCTATTTTCGATGGAAGTATGTTTGGGGTAAAGATAGCTTTATTTGGAACTCACTTGCTAGGGTGAGACCCAAGCTTGCTCTCCCCTGTTTAAGCGTTTCAGTACATGAGCAAGATAAACATTTCTTTTTGGTTCAGTGCATTTTCCATTGGGAGGAAAAAATAGGACAACCTTTGGCACTGGAATGTGTGCCGGAATTGGGTTTTATCCGAAATCGTAACTTTAGGTCCCTTAGGAAGCATAAATACCCAGGCCAGTGCATACCCCAACTAGGTTGCGATGGTCTATAAAGTTTTCCTTGGAAATTGGGAGTATGTGGATCTGCGTTTAGTCCGTAGAACTTTAAGCATAAGCAACACTCAGAAATGGCCCACCAGAGTGGTCCTTTTGAAACAGCGTGCACTGTGTGCAGCTGCTTTTGGTGTCTTCCTCAGTCTCTCTCTACCTCATCTGTGGAGAGTCTCTTGCTTGGTCACACACCTTATTCATTCAACCAGTCCATCTAGTCAGCCTGTTCCAGGGATGGATCTCCCGTCTCTGCTTCCTGAGCCACAGGGTTATAGGTGTGGTGCTACTAAGCCAACCCAGCATTTAAATGGGTGCCGAGGCTAAAAAAACAAACAAACAAAAAAAAAAAAAACTGGTCATCATTCTTGTGGGGCAAGCAGTTTCCTCACTGAGCCATCTCCCCAGCCCACATTCTTTAAAGAGGAAAGATTGATATTTTTTTTTAAATTTAGGTGTATGTGTGAGTACCTGTATGCTTGAATGCATACAATATGTCTCCCATACATGCCTCTTACCTGAGGAGACCAGAAATGTCAGATCTCCTGGAACTGGAGTTATAGGAGATTGTGAGCCAACGTGTGTATGTTGGGACCTGACCCCAGATCCTTTGCAAGAACAGCAAGCGATTTTAACCAGAGACACCTCTCTAGGTTCTCTTTTTGTGCTACAGTTTTCTTCTGCTTTGGGGGACAATTATTTTTGCTACTGTTCTACAAACATTGCCATATTATGGAAGTCTGTGTCAAAGAATACAATTCACTTACAAACTCACTGTCTTAGAAATCTAAGCTTCTTAAGGGCACGGGCTGAAAATAAATGTCAGAGCTTTTGAGTCTAGGGCAGAGGGTCTCTGGGGAAGGGAAATGTTAAAGATGCTACAGTCAGACAACTGTTATTTCTACCATGTAATTGGCCGGCTGGCATTCTCAGAGTGGGCCAAGTGGCATTGCAAGCACATTTGCGCCCTTTGGAAAGCCCGGAGGCTGTTGGATTTTCACAACAGCTGTCTCGATGACCCCTCCCGGGTTCAACGATCCATTGCCCATTTCCCTTTTTGTCTTCTAAAGCTCTAGCATATGAGAATCTGGCAGCCAGAACATCGTTGGTTGTGGCTGACACAGGAAACGGTGGTGGCTGGACTGACGCCTGCATGCGGCTGAATGGGGACACGCAGCCAGGTCTTAGCAGGGAAGCAGCTGTCACTCCGAACATCAGGCTCGATGTCACCAGCTTGCTCATTTTCTTCTTCTAACCTGGCTTAAGCTGCCTTAGGAAGGTAACACTAATGTTGGACACAAAATCACTCGCACTTAACCTTGCAGTTAGGAAGGGAGAGACACAGGAAGAAGACTCTCATTTAATGTTTCATGTTTCCTACATTGTGTGGGGGCACTATGTGTGTGTGTGTGTGTGTGTGTGTGTGTGTGTGTGTGTGTGTGTATGTGTACCTGTGTCTGTGTGTGTGCATCTGTGTGTGTATGTGTGTGCATTTGCATGTATGTGCATCTGTGTGTGTGTGTGTGTGTGTGTGTGTGTGTGTGTGTGTGGTGCATGCTTCAAGGGAGGTCGATTTACCATCACTGCCTGAGTTTGACCTACCCAAGCTATAGTCACGTAACTTCTTGTGTCCCATTCTTTCTGAACGGTTAACATCACAGAATGATTATGAGTTTGTCTGGAGCGCCCGGGGCAGTTTACAAACGTGGTAGGTGCTCTCTGCTTGTTTGCTTTTATTAGTCTATGTTAATGCAGTCCCAGTTATCCCTTCGGAGATGGAGGAAAATGAAGCTCAAGGAGATTAAGTTCATCACCGGAGATGGCAGAACCTGAAAACAAATTCCGATTTATCTGCAGTAGGGTTTTTTTTTTCCCCTTTCCTTAGAACACGACCAGGCATGCTCAATGCTATCAAATGTCCTCTCCTGTTGGCCAGCTTACGGTTGAGTTCAGCAGCCTTTCTTTGCACTGGAGAGGGTGAGAGCCTGTATGACTGGGTCTAGGTCTCTAATTTTCCATTCTACCCATCTCAGGAAAAAAAAAAAAAAAGCACCAATAGTCAACATACTGGGGAGGGGCAGCAGAGGAAGTGACATCCTTCTCTTCCCCCTTCCCTCCTCTCACTAGCAGGGGGTAATATTCAAAGCCCTTGTCATAGTTTGGGGTATTCAAGGACAAAGACAGGCTTCAAAAGGTGAAATTTACAAACACCACTTAGCCCAAAGTTTTCTACACACATTGCCTTAGAACATACACGACGAGGCTGTTAACAGCTTGCCGCTATTCAGAACTGTACACTGCGAGGGACTATTTTATTTATGTATTTATTTAGGCCTATGTTATTTAATTTCATATGTCTAAAATTGTCTGCCCTTCTTTCATTTTCACATACTTAAGGAGAAAGTTGACTGAGGGAATAATGAATTCTCCTGCTTTCTCATGCAGCTCAGATTTCATGCTTGGTCAGTGACTTGATCTGCTGTACTGCCTGTCTATTTGTCTGTCTGTACTGCCCACCACGCAGTCCTGAATGATAGGAGGGTAGGGCATGATCAGAACTCCGGGTTCCTCTTGGAAGTCTTTTCCTATGTCTGGTGCTTCTGGAAGTACCACAGGGCCTCCCTTGATGGCAGCTCACTAGAGGAGACAGCAGTCAGATTAGCCACGCAGAGGCTCCCTAGGGGCTCATATTTCCTGGACCGGATGACAGGCCGAGCCCGGAACCCCGGATATTGCGGGGGTCTACACAGGATGCGCACTGTGTCCATCAGGCGCATCCCAGCATCCGCTTGTGTTCAGCTGTGGCAGATCCGCTAGGGCGTCCTCCTGTTCCAGGGCCTGGAAAACAGCAGGAATCTCCTTGTCCGCCCAGCGTCCTGTAACCGCCCCCCCCCCCCCCCGCCCCTCTCCGCCGCCCCATAGGACCCAGGGCGGAGTCGCCCACCTGTCATCGAAACGTCCCACGTGGGTCTGCGGGAGGAGGGTTGAAGGGAGGGAGAAAAGGCAGAGGCGTTGAGGGAGGCAGACGCGAGGAGGAACGGAGGAGAGGCGGAGATCACCGAACAGCAGAACAATCTAGAGGATCCCTCGACACCTGGTAAGGAAGGGGCAAGTGAAAAAGGAGAAAGAAACGGGTTAGCGTGAAGAGAAGGAAAAGATGGGGGCGAGGAAGGGGCTGCGTATACGCGACAAGGTAAGATGGAGAGATGCGCTACAAGAGAACAGTTCTAGCTAGACGACGACGGGCTAAGGGTGGGGGTTGGGGGGATAGGGGGCGGAGGAGGAACCTAGGCGTCTGCGCCTTTAAGGTTGCCAAGGCAACCGCTCTGGCCAGAGCGAGGCGCATTGACGTCAGCAGCCGAACGCTGATTGGCCGCGGTCGGCTGGTTTCCGGTGGAGCCGTCGCGGACCCGCTATCGCAGACTGGAGTGAGGCTGCGAGCTGAGCCCTCTGGACGCTCGGTACCCCCGGCAGCCTCGCCCTGCGCTACTCAGGCCCGCGCCGCCGCCCGTCCTCAGGTGAGTGCAGGCCGGAGGCCTGACCGGGGAGCCGCCGGCCACGGCGCTCCGCTGCGCGTTCCTGAAGGCGCGGGAGCGAGCCAAGATGGCGCCCCGGGGAGCGCGCTGCGGGGGGACGGCCGCACCCCCTGCGCCTCCGAAGCGGCCTTGGTGCCTCACGCAGGCCTCGCATTCTGCTCCGGTCCGCACCTGCACCCCTCCCCGCGGGGCTCTAGGCCGCCCGTGCCCCCCGCCGTCCCTCCTCCGGCCTTAGCGTCTCCTGGTTCCCGGTCCTGCGCTGCTCTCGGCCTCCCTGGGCTCCCTAGCCGCCTCCGCCCCCGCGCGCCGCGGCCTCCGTGCCCGTCCTCCCTCCCCCACTTCCTGAAGGACAACAGCTCGATTTTTTAGCCGGAATCCGCCATGGCTTTTCTATCTGGCCTCGTCATTGGGCTGTAGTCTTCATCTCTGCCTGGTCGTTTTTTCTGCACCGGGTTCCCCTCCTCTACGGGGCTCGTCTCCCTCCACCCCTCCACTCGGTGATTTCAGTCTAGCTCCATTTCCCTTTGTCCCCCTTCCAGTTCTCGTCCTTTCCCGATTTCCAGAGCCCCGCCGCCCACTCCTGCCTTCCCAGGTCTCCGGCTCAACGTCTGCGGTCTCCTGCCTGATGGGGGATGAGGGGGTCTTCTTTCTGCACTCAGTGGTCATGACCGTGGCCTAAGTGAAGTGAAGGGCACTTTCCTGCCCTCCCTTGTGAAAATACGCGGCGCCTGTTAACCCCTCCAGCTCAGCGCGGGTGTGGGGGATAGCCGATGACTTGAGGGAGCCAGGATAGATAGGTTTCTTGAGCAGAGAAATGAAAGCTCGCGTTAGGTGATGACCCTCCCCCAAGGCCCTGTTAGAGTTGCTCGGTATCCTCCAGGAGACGTGGGCTCTGTCAGCAACAGGCTCTCAAAGCGTTTTAAATGTCTTCCAATGTGGCCCTTCTGACAGTGAGAGTTTCATCAGAACCGAATTTCTTTAAGAATCTGCCCTCTTATGAATACTCGGTGCAGTGATGATGGTTTTAAAGTGTTTGTTTTGGAGGGTAGTTAAGTTGTTGGGTTTTTAAAAAGTAAGTACAAACGTGGAACAAAGACATACCGGATTAAAAATACTGAGGCCATAAAATTAGATAATTTGGGGTTTCATATGATGAGTGCAGTAATTTGGGGGGAGTGTTTGCATTTTCTTACCAGTGCCTTCCTTTTGGTCTTTGTAATGCATAAACTATGTTTCACTTATTAGTCCCAGTTGAGCCATCTCTCCCAGCCAGAGACCAGATTTAAGAAGGATTTCTTCGATCAGTTAAATATATGTATATTATATATCAGTTATATATATATGTGTGTGTATGTGTATATATATATAATATATATTGACATTCTTGAAATAAAATTGGGTGCTTTGAAGCAGAATAGATTTTGTTTTATCCACGTTCCTGGTGGCCTTCAGTATTTGAAATGGAGAAAATTCCACTGAAGTGGATTCTTTGTTTCATATGATTGACCTAGAAGCACAGCCAGAACAAACGATATCTTACAGTAAAAATCTTTAGTATTTATCCCGAGCTAACAGCGTGGTGTGTGTGTGCGTGTGTGTTGATGAGTGTGCGTGTGTCTGGTTTCTAATTGTTGTGCTTGTCATGAAGCTGCAAACTTTCTCCTGGTCTGTTGATTGCTTCTTATTGACCTTCATCTTGAAAGTTGTCAAAACATTATCAGTGCAGCACTTTAAAATAGCTCTTTGTCCTGGCTTTTTTTAAAGTTCAGTTTAACGGCAGTGGGTTTGTGAGCATTATGATTTGAAGCGTGGTTACTGTTGAATTGGTATGCAGAGTGGAGAGGGAGTCATCTCTAATCTCAAGTGCTTAGTAATTAGGGGTTGGGAAAACTGAATGGCTGCTTAAAGTACTGAGCTTTTAATTCTGTGGCAGGTTGGCTGCCCATTAGTGTTTCTATTTCACATTATTGTCGTTCAAATTCAGTTTTACCTATTGAGTCACACTGTAAGCTTTAAACCAGTGTATTTTAACATACTCCTGTCCAGACGAAGAACAGCTTAGTTTTCTCGGTAGAGATTATTTACTTTCTTGTACTGCAGCCTTTTTAACTCTTTCTGTTGGCAATTGAATTACGAAGTCAAGGGCTGGAGTTTAGTAAAAGGTAATGGAATGAAAGATCTTGGAGAAAAGGCACCTAAGATTTCTTTTGTGTTTCAGAAAATTCGATTCCACTAATATTTGGCTAATCAGCGTCTTTGCCCCTGTGGTTTGCTGTGCCATTAGCTGCGCACATGGGATGGGAGGTGCACACAGGGGACGGTCAGGTGTTCTTCTTTGTGATCTGTGCTTTCACTTAGAGCCGACCTGTGTGCCCTTGTAATTCTCTGTCCTGTTTACCATTTACACATTTCCCACGTCATAGTCATGATGTCTTTTGCAAGAGAACTGAATGAAAGTCCCTTAAGGGCATGAGGCCTCAGCACAGCCTTGATTGCTCAGCAGGGCACATTGGCTTATCCTTCCTCTCAGGAGCTGAGGGTCTTCTGTGAGTGATCCACCAGCTAAGACAGAAGGGTAGAATCTTGGGATAGTTTATATTCAGCCCCACCTCCTCTTTAAACGGAACTCTGTTGAGTAAGGAAAAGAAATATATGAATCTGCTGTCTAGTGAATTTAAATAAGTTACAGGCCTAATTTATATTTGTGCTTTATAGCTTACCCAGCATGCCTGTGCTTTTTCTCCCAGAGAACCATGGCGTCTGGCAGTATGGCAGCCAGTGAGGAAGAGCGGAGTCTCCGGGAATGCGAGCTCTATGTGCAGAAGCACAACATCCAGGCCCTGCTGAAGGACTCCATCGTGCAGCTGTGCACTGCTCGGCCCGAGAGGCCCATGGCATTCCTTCGGGAATACTTTGAGAGGCTGGAGAAGGTAAAATACATGAGGGAGCCATTTGACGACTGTGACAGTTGCCCTGCTTAGTGCCTCTGAATGTCACTGATTTGTGCCTTTGGGGAAGAGGAGCTCTGACCAAATAACAAATGTAACAGAAATTCAGATTATCAGGCAGTAAAGGATCTTTTTAGTAATTTTAATTAGAACTTGCCAGAAACAAAATTGATGCTGCTTGTGTGGCTAATACAGGGTTTCCAGATGGTTTTTTTTTTTTTTAACTATTTGAAATAATATGTAAAATAGACTAAAAGATAGAATCAATCAAAAGTAGTGTGACAGCGAATTGAGAAGTAATTAAAAGCAGTTCATGGTTTTCTTCAAGAAAGCAGGTGAGCTTTTAGCTTATCCCACCTTTAAAGCTATAGAAATAGGTTTGTGTCTAGTGTGGGGTGGTGTAAGCATAACAGGTTCTGAGGTCCTGCTCTACTGTGGATGGATTAAGTGTAAAGAGAAGACAGGAGACTGATTGGTGGCCACCACCTGCTCACTCTGTTTAGTGCTGGCTGGTGCTTGTTCCCATAAAATACACAGTCTGGTTTTTACTCCTCGTTGCATCTGTATTTTGTGTGGGTTAGTGTGCCCCACAGACAAAGCGGATATTCATTTCTTTCTTTTAAAGATTTACTTATTTTTATGTGTATGAATGTTTTTGTCTGCTCCTCAGAGCTAGAGTTACGGAATGGTATTGAGTCATCATGTGGGTTCTGGGAACTGACCCTGAGTCCTCTGCAAAAAACAGCAAGTGCTCTGAACTACAGAGCTTTCCTCCAGCCTCCAGGGTGTGCATCTTTAAGCAGAATTACAATTTTGCATACAGGATGATGATGCTTCAATGCACTTTCCTCAAGAAGTGATGAGTGTAAAAGTTTGGGTCCCCCCAGTGTTTTAAGAAGTTGATCCAACTTTGTTCTGTCAGTCCCTGGAGGGGCTGTACTGCTTTGCTGTGAATGCTCAGGCTTTGAAGAGGCTCCCAATGCCGGGGCTCATGTCTTTAGCACATGTTAAATACCTAACTGTAGAGCAGAAACATTTGTAGTATTCACATTGGTTTGGACAGTTTCGTACTGTGCAAGTTTTTACATAAAAATATGTGTGAAGATTTTTAAGAAGCATTTGAGTAGTTCAGTAAGCAGGTATTTTATACTGTTTCCTTGGACACTTTTAAAATGCCGTTGATTATGATTAGATCAACTGGAAAAAAGACAATTGCTGAACAGTCTCTGCACAGTTTTGCCACCTTGGATTTGTTAATAGAAATGCTGGCTTTCTCTTACTTAAGCAATGGCTGAATAATGGACACACTGGCCAGGAGTGTGCTCTGTTTTGAAATCAAGCGCGTTCCTGGAGATCTGGTTCTGAAATGGGTCACGGTAAGGTGATCCCTCTTCTTCAGACATCAATAGAAATCAAATGGGAGGATTAAGTTGGTGAGACATAAAGTGCCTGTCTTTTTATAGGGAGTGTTGCATGCATGACACTAATTTCAAAGCCTGTATTTACCATAGGCCTTGAGGACTAACCAAGGTAGAAACCAGCAAATAATCAGTAGTTTTTCTGTAGGTAGGATTTTATAGTTCATGTGCGTGAACTTTGTCCTCTCTCCAGTAGAAGGTGCATAAGACACCTTTCTTGTACATTGAAATTCTTTGTTAACTTTCCAGAGTTGAATGTGTGTGTATGTCTGTGTGTCTCTGTGTGTGAGAAAATATATATACACACACTTGGATTTTCAATTTACTAGATTTTTTGCTTTTTTAACAAAGCCATTATTTCATATATCATGTGCTAATTTTTATGTCGGAAAATAAACTATTACATTCCTACCATCTCCTTCCCCTTTATTTCTGGAATCTTCAGTGGCTTTAGAAGAAATAGACAAAATGGTCAGAATTGGTCAATGGAGACAGCTACATTGGGCCTGGAGTTTACTAGATTACTCTTATGCCTGTATTTACTAAAACCTTGCCTGTCTGGTAGATAAGAGGAATTGTAGCTGTTACTTTTGAATGTTTCCTGTGTGCCAAGTACTACGTGAAGCATCTATCTCTCTCTCTCTCTCTCTCTCTCTCTCTCTCTCTCTCTTTCTCTTTCCCGTTACTTTAGATGTGTAGCGTAGATTGTTGATACCATTTTCCTGAGGCAAACAGTTGATTCTAAGGGAAGTTAAATTAAATCATAGCTGTGATCCTAGGAGTTGGGTTTTTCAACAACATGTAACCCTGGAATTTCAGTGACTTACCATGATTGGTGTCCTTCTTGGTCATGTGGCTCCCTTGTCTTTACTGAGCGGGAAGAACAGCCATTATCTAGCCCTACCAGACTGAGTTCCCACTCTAGTGGGGATACTGTAAATGTCTGTATGCTGAGTTCCTCATATAAGGGGACATATTCAAAGCTTTCTCCCGTTTGGCTCAGGAGGCCAGACAGTGGGGTCAGTTATATATTCTCAGGGGCTCAGGTCTGGTAGGGCTAGGGCTTGCTGGTAAGTCAAAGAAAGAACAGAAATTCAAGGCCACCAGAAGCAGACCACAGTAATGTGAATAGTATGACCTATCCACTTACACTGCATGGCCTAAGCAAGTCGTGTGACTAGGCCTGAAGGTTGGGGTGGGACGCTAAGGTTGGGGTGGGACGCTTGTCTGCTGAGAAAGATGACAAGGACAGGGAGGACATAGATCCTTAGAGTGGGAAAGCAGAATTCGAACCTAAGAATTGAGAGTTTTTAGCTCAGTCTAGTACAGAGTATGTGCAGAAGAGTCAGGAAAATTACTAGCCAGTGAATAGACTGAGAGCTTGAGGAAGACTCAGAGCTGACTGACGGGAGCAGAGTAAGGGTATAACCGTGTGCCCTCGTACAGCTAGCAATTGATGGTAGCAGCAGTGGCTCTGAGCCATTAAGATTGGCTTATAATCAGATAACTTTTTTTTTTTTTTTCTCTTCTTTTTTTCGGAGCTGGGGACCGAACCCAGGGCCTTGTGCTTGCTAGGCAAGCGCTCTACCACTGAGCTAAATCCCCAACCCCATCAGATAACTTTTATATACTTACTGGAATCCACAAGAATGTTGACAGCAGAATGCTTTTGTTATCTCAAAACTATCTTTAAAATTTGGTTTACTAGAATACAGTCAGTCCTAAATAAGACTTCATTTGTGAGGGTGTGTGTGTGTCTAGTGCATACAGTGTTTGTGAATGTGGTGTATGCTACTGGGTACATGAGCGTATGCATGCATGTAGAGGCCAGAGATTTTTGTCAGGTGCTCTTTGATCTTTTTAAAGATTTTATTTATTTACTTTACATATGTGAGTACACTGTAGCTTCCTCAGACACAGCAGAAGAGGGCATCAGCTCCCATTATAGATGGTTGTGAGCCACCATGTGGTGGCTGGGATTTGAACTCGGACCTCTGGAAGAGCAGTCATTGCTCTTAACTGCTGAGCCATCTCTCCAGCTCTCTCTTTATCTTTTAAAAGTAGAAACTCTCACTGAACTTGGCATTGACTGACTGGTTAAAGGAGTAGACTGGGTGTCCAAATGCTAAAGAATCTGCTTGTCTGCCCAGTGCTAAGATTTGTAGCTGTGTGCACCCACACCGAGCTTTTTTTTTTTTTTTTTTTTTTTTTCGGAGCTGGGGATCGAACCCAGGGCCTTGCGCTTGCTAGGCAAGTGCTCTACCACTGAGCCAAATCCCCAACCCCCACACCGAGCTTTTTTATTGGGTGCTGGGATCTGAACTCAGGCTCACATGGCAGGTCCATGACGAATGGAGCCACCTCCTTAGCCCCTCATTTGTGAATCTTTTAGTGAAACTTTTTTGAAGTGACAATTAGTTTGGGGTATAGAATTTTCCTTCCTTCCTTCCTTCCTTCCTTTCCTTCCTTCCTTCCTTCCTTCCTTCCTTCCTTCCTTCCTTCCGTCCTTCCTTCCTTCCTTCCTTCCGTCCTTCCCTTCCTTCCCTTCCTTCCCTTCCTTCTTTCTTTTTAAATGCTTTGAACTTAGGGAAGACTTGTTTTGTGATTCTGTGCTAATATGGGACAGGAAGGTCTTACTGGTTACTAGGACTACCTGCATGAAATGAGTGAATTTTCTAAAATACAGTTTTAAATGAGTGAGAGACTGAAATTGAGCCAGTTTAAAAGGGCTTAACAGTAAAAGATCTTCCCACCCTATTATTGTCTTTTTCTGTAGCCAGTGTTCTGGATATAATCTATGGGTGTTTATAGATAACATTCATTTCTGAAAGAGTGGTTTTATTTTTTCCTTGTGTGCATGTGTATGTATGTGTTCATGTATTAAGAATGTGGAAGGCTGAAGACAGCACTGGGTCCATTCCTTAGTAGCCTTCATCTTGTACTTTTGAGACAGATCTCTCCTTGGCCTGGCTCTTCTAGGCTGGGCAGCCAGGGAGCTGGGACTGTCTCCTCCCCAGTGCTAGGATTACAAGTTTGGCCTTGTCTGTCTTTTTCAAGTGGGTTTGGACCTCAGGTCCTTAGGATTGCTCAAGCTCATTATTGACTGAACTAACTCCCTGGCCCTGTCAGTTGCATGTGTTTTCTAACACAGGGTGGCACCCTGTTGTATGAATACAATATGACTGTTCCCCACCGGTCTTCATTTTGGCTGTTTCCAGTGCTTTATTTTGAGGAAATAAACCAGGTGATATGTTTCCATATAGAGGTCATTTCACACATGAGCTTGTTTTGGATCTAGAAGCAGAAGGGCTGGAATACTGAGTCATGGCGTAAATGTGCTCCGGGTTAGACACACACATGCAAAACGCAGAGAGTTTTGTTTTCCTCATTTGGGTTTGTTTCCTGGGTCGAGAGCTTTCCTCTAAAGAAGAAATCGCACTAGTGGGGAGCGGCTCTCATACCCTCTTGGTAGCCACAGTCCTCCCTTTCCTTAGATGCAGAGACTCCATGGATTGGTCTACTCGCTGGGAGAAGGACAAGAGCTATGTAGGAGACAAATAGTTTAAGTTTTATCACTTCTATTTTAAATAATTTGCTTATTGCTAAGTTAATTTGAATTCGAAAGATGTTTTGGTGGGGTCAAAGAATGGGTGAAGCGAATGAAGAAATGAAAGGTGACCGTTAGAAGCTGGTTAATTAAATAAGAAGGAAATCATAGATCTCAGTCTTCATGTGACCTGACTCTTGCCTCTAATGGAGTGTGCTGGACCACCCCAGTAACTGTACTGGAGTGATTTTTCTTAGATTTTACTCTGTTGTCCTGTTCACCCCTCTTCCCCACCAACTTGGAACTGACTTGTTCTTTTTACTTACATCGGCACTGGAAGAGGTTTGAAGTGAACTGAGTGATCGCTGGGGTTTGAGGGACCAGCTATCAGATTCTAAAAAGCAACCTTCTTTCAGGAGGAGGCAAGACAGATTCAGAGCCTACAGAAATCCGGCATTCGTACAGACTCGAGGGAGGATGAGATCTCTCCTCCACCCCCAAATCCGGTGGTGAAGGGCCGTCGGCGCCGCGGTGCTATCAGCGCTGAGGTTTACACTGAGGAAGATGCTGCGTCCTACGTTAGAAAGGTAGCTTCGCTGTTGAAGTGATTGGGAGCTATCTCTGAGACCCTCGTGTATAGCTGCGTATATACTCTATTGCAAAGACAGACAGACAAGGTGTTAGAGCTTGAGAGCAGACTCTGTAATGGCTCCACAAGGGGCAAGTAGTGACTGTAAAGCAGCGAGTGACTGTGCTCAGGCGGTGCTGAATTCTGTGCTCTTTTGTAGCAGAAGCAGGCAGGCCTCCCTTTCTCTCAGGGCATGCTGTTAGTCTCTTGATGCCCTACAATTCAGGTTTGGGCTTTAACCTTTTATCCTGCAAGTTACATTGGTCCTGGTCAGCTCTTCCTCAGGGCCTGCTAGCCACTTGAGTTAGGCTTTACCATTGGGGGAAAAGGGCTCCAGGCACTCGATGCCTGTGAAACTAGTAATACTGTATCACAGTTTACAAAGTGACCAATTGTTACAAAACACTTAGTTACGCCTCAGTTACTGATCTCTGTCTAGGTGTTTTCTATTTACTTGTTAGCTTGGAATCAAGTACAGATCCTTATTTTAAGCCTGGCTTTAGGCAAGGGGATTAATCAGTTTATTTGTTGAGCACTTTCTGAGTCATACAGGTATCTCGTAGTGAACACATTTACCTCAAAATACCAGTGTTTAATACCATTATGTGGCATGGTATTTAATTGGAATGCAAGTTGCAGACATGAAGTGTCTTTGGTTTCTAGGTTGTCAATTGATCTTTAATATTTTTCTAGGTTATACCAAAAGATTATAAGACAATGGCTGCTTTAGCCAAGGCCATCGAAAAGAACGTGTTATTTTCACACCTTGATGACAATGAGAGAAGGTAGGTGCAGGTTCTGTTCACACCGTTTCCCAGTGGGGTGGAGGTGCCAAACTCATGCGATTACTGCACGCTCTAGGCATTTAGCTGTTGACCACCTGACAGGACCGAGAACCTGAGAGCTTCAGTGTGAAGGGTTGAAGTCTAACCCCAGGCCTCTTTTGTCCTGCAGTGACATTTTTGATGCAATGTTTCCAGTCTCCTTTATTGCTGGAGAGACAGTTATTCAGCAAGGTAAGGACTGTTGGCGTGCATTGTGATTACAAGAAAGGGATAGTGTGTGTGTGTGTGTGTGTGTGTGTGTGTGTGTGTGTGTGTGTGTGTGTGTGGTGTGTTTGTGTATGTGCACAGGTATGAGCGTGCTGGGTCTTAGCATTAGTATTGGGTCTTAATTCTTCATTAATTTTCTAAGTTAAAAAGAACACTTAGTTTATGGGATTACTACTTCTGACAATAACATAGTCACCATTGAAGGGTTACACTGGATATTGTGTAGAATTTCAGAACAACAATAATTCTCATGTCCTTTTTATTGATTAATAACCGCATTTGCAAAACCACCCCATAACTCTGCATTGTATAGCCCATTTGTTATATGGTTCTGTGTCTCCTGCAGAATCTTAACCAGTTTTACCCATGTAGACTAACAAGAATCTTATCTATTGGGTATTTTCTCTTTTTCTTACTCCTAACATTTTTATGGATCCCCATAAGCCAAGTATTTCTCCATTTTTATGGCAGGGTGGCCGCTTGTTAGTCACTGTTGTTTGTAGTGCTTATACATTCTGTAGTAGTTAACTTTGTCTGCATAAATGGCTTAACTTTTTACAGTTACACTGTTGATTTATTTTGTGTATATGGAGCACACATGCAGGCACCCATGTGTGCTGCAGCATTGGTGTGTGATCTCAGAAGACATCTTGAGGTTTCTCACTCAGAGGTCAAACTCAGCTTGTCTGCTTGCCCATAGATGCTCTACACGCTGAGCCGTCTCACGGGTCTATGAACTGCTTTATTATAGAACAGTTGTAGAAGATTGTGAGGTGACCAAAAAGAGTGGCTAATTTCATGTTCGTTTGTTTAAAGTTGCTTGTTTTTCCCTTTAGTCAGTCACTTAGCATCCACCAATGAGTTTACTATTTTATGTTAAACAACTATGATTGTTTCATTAATTATCCTGACATTTTACTCTTTTTCAGGGGATGAAGGGGATAACTTCTATGTGATTGATCAAGGAGAAATGGATGTAAGAGTTTTTTTTTTTTTTCTTTTTTTCCGAAGCTGGGGACCGAACCCAGGGCCTTGCGATTGCTAGGGATGAAAGAGTTATTAATGATAGGAAAAATATGTTGATAATCTTGATTTTAACTTAATTTCTAAATAGTAAGCACAGTGTTTGCAGGGGCAGACAGTTGTGACCTTGACAAATCAATTCCATCAGCACTTGCCGAGTATTTTTATGACCGACTTTAGAGGCCTGTCTAGACATGCCATTTACTACTTTCTCTGGGGTAGCAGTTGGAAAGTGCATGTATCCTATGGTGTAAGAGAAATCAGGGCACCACTGTGAAATAGTACAGCTTTTAAAAGTCTGTTTTTTTAACTAGTGAAAAGAAGAAAATGGCATTAGTCTCATAGGATTATGAGAAACTCCAGTGACCTAGTAGACATAAGGTGCCCAGCACAGCATTTGTAAATGTATGTCGTTTGATATTAATGCTTGTCTAAATGTTTCTCCTCATCCTCATGAGGCACATTTATCAGATCATTTAACCTGTCAGAAGTTAATGCTTCTGCTCTGCTCTGTTCTACACATGTAGTGTATATCCTATTGTTTAAACAGGTTCAGAATTCTTCCTTTTGGAAAAGTTTGAGAGTTAACACATTTGGTGTCGTTTCTATTTTAGGTGTATGTCAATAATGAATGGGCAACCAGTGTTGGGGAAGGAGGGAGCTTTGGAGAGCTGGCTTTGATTTACGGAACACCCAGAGCAGCCACTGTCAAAGCAAAGACAAACGTGAAACTGTGGGGCATTGACCGAGACAGCTACCGGAGAATCCTCATGGTGAGAGGCTGTGGGCTTAGACTTCTGACCCATGTAACTGTTCCCAGTTCAAATGGGCTAGTTTTAAGTGCGTGATGTCATTTAAAGCCATTCAGAAGTAATCATGGTCTCTAGACTAAAACTGGGTTATCAGTAATAAATTCATGCTGCCTTCCTAGAGGACTGTTAGAACAGGAAGACCACTGAGGCATTCTGCTTACAGTGAGACTGCCTGAGCAATCCGATAATTTTATAGAGGAGCTTTAGATGTTTCAGTGAGTGGTGCTAGCCATTCCAAATTGTCTTCTTCCAAGTTTTCGTGGTGCCCATATAGCTATTTGAAAATATGCAGTCTGGGGCTGGAGAGAGATGGCTCGGCAGTTAAGAGCTGCACCGATTTTTCATGGGTCTAAGTCTGGTTTCATACCCCAAACAGCTCACAGCCACAACTCTAGCTCCAGGGGATCTATGCCTTCTTCTAGACTCCATGGCACTTCACTCCTGTGCACAAACCTGTGCACAGACATACACAGGATTTTTAAAAATAAGCTAATTTATATGCTTTGAAATCTTTGTGTATTTCTTTTTGTTTAAAATAATGTTTTTATTCTTTGGCAATTTTATACCACTGGACCTGAGGGAGAGGGCATCGTGTCCCTCTCACACCTCTGTGCACTCATATATGTGTGTATGTACACACACGCATATGTGTCAATATCCTGTCAGTGTTCATTAGCTCCTCAGCTTCAGGCTTTTTTTCTGGTCATCTGTCATGTGCCCCAAACCCCATGAATGCTCAAGTTCCTTACCTAAAATGACAGTGTTTGCACATATTAAGTGTACATGGTCTGTATGCTGGAAGCCATCACTAGCTTAGCCGAGGTACTTAAACTAAACTAAACACTGTTTAATAGATTGTTGAGACCTTCTCGTCTGTGGGAAGTGACAGGAAGAAAGTCCGCATGCTGAGCAACAGTGTGTTATGGCCCCTGAGGGCCCCCTAAGATTTTGGTCTGCAATTGACTGCAGATGTGGAACCAGTGGCTGTTGTATGTAACATGTACACATGTACATATGCACTTATGTATGTGTATGTAGTAGTGCTGAAGTCATTCATTTACCTTGTGAGCAAAGTTTGTCATAAAACATACAGTATTCCTGCTTTTTTTTTTTTTTTCGGAGCTGGGGACCGAACCCAGGGCCTTGCGCTTGCTAGGCAAGCGCTCTACCACTAGTATTCCTGCTTCTTTCAAGTATACCCAGTAAGCTTTGTCTTAGAGATATTTAGAGTGTTGAGGATAGTGTGACTAGACAAGCCTAGTTATGCTTAGGACTGTGGCCCTGTCCTCTCCCCTGTAAGTGGCAGGAGTCTGTTCCCTGTGTGCAGCCTTTGGGGATCATCCTGGACTGGGAAAACTGCTCCAGTGTGGAGGTCCCATGCACAGACATGCATTAGCCACTTGGTTGCCTTAGAGAACTGTGGCACTTGCTGCTTGTGGGAACTGTGTTCTTCCCTGGGCTGCACACCCGCTGCTGCTTTAGGGTCCTCACCCAGCGCCCACTGCAGGACAAGGAAATTGGTTAGAGTCATGGAGCAGGAGCAGCCGGCTTCGTATGGACCTTTCCTTTAGTTTGTTTAAAACGTAAATGTAAATTGTTCTGCAACATTGTGTGATAATCACATCTCTTTTAGACATGACATTTTTTTATTTATAGGGAAGCACTCTGCGAAAGAGGAAGATGTATGAAGAATTTCTTAGTAAAGTGTCTATTTTAGGTGAGTTGGAAAATTATATGGAGAATTGATAATTTGTGATACTTGGCACAGTTTTTTACAGAAGTTTTATAGTTCATATGTTTCCATTTTTTTTTTATTTATTGTTTTGCTTTTGCTAATCGTGGTTATACGGCATTTTGACAGTGTTGAAAGTTTGGCAAAGTAAATGGTAATTTTCCCGTGTGTTCAGTTTGCAGTATATGACAGACGTCCGCAATCACACTTGGCAAAGCTTGTGACCGCCAAGGTGCTGTCCTTTCCTTTTAGGACTATACCTTGCACTCTAGACACTCACAGTTATTCCTGCTGCTCTTCCTGGGACTGGGTTTTGTCTGGGAAAAGTTTTTATTTATTTGTTGGCCTCTGGAGAAGATCCACAGCTGTTGAAATTTAAAAGCAAGTGGTCGATTGACCCTATCTCTATAGATTTCCTTACATAACTGGAGATGTTAAAACCTGTCCGGTGTTGGGTGTGGGTGGGTGAGTCTGCCTTTGCTCTGTTGCAGTGATGCCTTTCCTTACCTCATTTACCGCTTGTTACAGTGTTCTGAATATTAGTTGGGTCTTTGGAAACAAAGTATTTGTTGTAGCACCTTGTCATTGGCTCACAAGGCAGACTGAGCTGAGCGGTTGAGTGGATAAACACTTTGACCTTTCAGTGCTGTGACCGGGAACCTATCACCTAGTCAGTGCTCAGAACTGCATTTTCTTAGCACGTTGATAAAAGCTAACGGTAAAAGGAGGGCTCTGAGGCATCTGCAGTAATAGGGGAGTCCTGCTGAGGCTGGGAGGGATTGCAGACAGCTGCTGTGGCTGCGCTTGACCTAGAGTAGTCCCCTTTGTACAGTGGGGATGCCATGAGTGCATCTCTGTAGAGTTTGGTTTTGCTCAACTTTTATTGTTTTATTTATTTCACTTTTATTTTTTAGCTGTTCTGGATATGTAGAGAATTTCTTTTGATTCTTCCTTTTCAGAGTCTCTGGACAAGTGGGAGCGTCTCACAGTAGCTGATGCACTGGAGCCTGTCCAGTTTGAAGATGGACAGAAGATTGTGGTGCAAGGAGAACCGGGGGATGAGTTCTTCATTATTTTAGAGGTACAGAGTTCTGTGTGTGATCTCCTAGGAGACGCGCAGCCATTCTGAGTTTTGTAGCTTTACTTTTTAGGGCTACCTGACAGCTTTATTTAAATCTTTTACTTCAAAGTACAACTTTGTGAATATAGGCTGCCACAGTTTTAAAGAATTAGAGTCAGAATCCTGCAAGGGCCCATACATGATTGGTGAAATGACTCTTCTAAAAGTCCCTCAGTCCTCACAGATCCGGTGCGTCTGAGCCATTGTTTAAAAGTGTGAGTGCTTCGGCCATTTAGTAATGATTGACAGTTCTAGAAGTTAGCGTTATCTGGAACATCCCCCTCTATCCCCTGCTTGCCAGGCAGGTCCACACAGAGCTTCAGAGTCTGAACTCTGGTCACACTGAAAATGCAGCCGTAGAGATGAGAGCCCCGAGTGTGACAGGCTATAAAAACTTACTTTCGAAAGTGCAGCAAGCTGGAGTTTGACCCTTTACAGAAAGTTTACCCACCCGAGTCTAACCTCCTTGGTAAGTGCTTGAGCTTGATCAGTGAGCGGGGTGCTGGTTCAGTGGAAATCACAGGGCGAGTGGGGGTTGGGGGTGATCTGACTTGCCCTGCACATGTGACAGTAAGCACGCACACAATGTGAAATAACTGCTAAGTTCACCCAGGTGCCGGCGACTGCACAGCGTGTGCGCTCCCTCCGGGTTACTTAGGAAGCATGTGTTCAGCTTTGTGCTGGTGTCCTTACAGGGCACGGCCGCTGTGCTGCAGCGTCGGTCAGAAAACGAAGAGTTTGTTGAAGTGGGACGCCTGGGGCCTTCTGACTATTTTGGTATGTTAAATTTGTTCATAAGAACATACGGTGTAATTATCTTTTGTGGAACAGAATAGTTTTTCATAATTAGTTTTGTTTTCATTCCTTTACTTAGTTCTGAGGCAGAGTGGCCTGGACCTCACTCTGTAGACTACCCCCATACTCACAGAGACCCATCTGCTTCTGTTTCTAGAGTGATGAGCTAGAATGTAGGCACCACCACACCCTGCCTTTACTACTGGTTTTGAGCTAGGGCTATGGTAACAGTGCAGGTTGGCCTTGTTCAGATCTGCCTTAGCCTCCTAAGTGTTGGGTTATAGTCGTACCTGTGGATTTCTTAACTCACACTCTTTTGGTTCTCAGAGAAATACTGTAAGATTTAACTTTATTCAGTTAATAGATGGACACAGACATACATGCATGTGTGCACGTGCACACACATGCCTGTGTCTTAAGTAACCTAAACTCCCTGGACTTCATTGTACAGTGAAGCTTGCTTCTCACTGGTCACCTTCTGCCCCTTAAGTGTTGTGTTGTAGGCATGACTGTAGGGACTTTATTATTAATTAGTGTACAAATGTGTTGTGTGGCCTCTACTAAATGAGTAGAAGACTTGCGTCTTTGTTCACTAAATGAGTAGAAGACTTGCGTCTTTGTTCACTTTCTCAGAAGTAAGACAGCTTCTGTGGAGATGTCTTAACCGCCTCACTCTTCTCCAGGTGAAATTGCCCTGCTGATGAATCGTCCTCGGGCTGCCACTGTGGTTGCGCGTGGCCCTTTGAAGTGCGTTAAGTTGGACCGACCTCGGTTTGAACGCGTCCTTGGCCCATGCTCAGATATCCTCAAGCGAAACATCCAGCAGTACAACAGCTTTGTGTCACTGTCCGTCTGAGATCCGCCTCCTGTGCCTCTCCTCCCCAGTCTATGCTTCACTCACGCAGACTGCTTTCTCCTCCCTCTCTGCAGCGCCAAGTGGCCACTGGCTTCACAGCTTCTTGTCTCTGTATACTAAAGGTTGCTTTATTGCACCATTTTCCATTGGAGCGTTACTGAATGCTCACTCACAAATAAATAGAGTTGTATGGACTCGGCTGTCACCGCTTCTCTGTGCAGTGCTAGTGTTCAACCTGGGCAGCCAGTGCCGTGCTTTCTGCTGAGGGCGGTCCCTGCACCATGAATTACCATAATGATGTAATAACAGTGCGGGGGTTTTAAGTGACATGGATTTCCATTTCCATATGACACAAGTGACATATTTAGACTGTGGCCATGTTTGCTGTATTTCTTTATAGAATAAATGACTTTAACCTTTAAGGAATAGAAGAATGAATATAGAAAAATCCTAGCACAGTAGAAAGACTCCTGCCTGTAATTAAAGTAGCTTAAGTGTGGGAAGTGCCCATGTTTTGCTAATTACCAGACACATTCAACTAGTTCAGTCCCCTCTCAGCCTGGTTTGGTTTGTCTGTGGCTAGTGTTTCTTCTCCAACTCTGAAATACTTTGGTGTGGCTGGCTGTCTATACCTGCCTTTAAGTTGAAATCAAGCCGTAGATGGCAAGTACTGGGTGGTGACCTAACCACGCCTGTCAGAGCTCACAGGTTCTGATAACTTTACCCTGCTGGTGCCAAATGCTGAAGAGGTGCAGGATAGTGAGGGCGGGGGCGTCACTCGGGAGTTAACTGCGTAACTGTGTGATCGGCCCTCACGCCCTCACTGAGGGTTCTCGGACGTTGGAGTTACTTAGACAACAGGCTCCAGAGAGAAGGGAATGGAGGCAGTGTTGCTAAGGCGGATGGAGTGTAGGTGTCCAGAAACAGGAAGCTGTGTGTCTGGGTTTATGTTACCAGGTGGGTAGGGCGTGGCTGTGCTGTGGTCTGATAGGCCATCCTGCTGAGAGTCCTGCCTTTTCCTGTCTAACCTTGAATTTCTCTGGTAAACTTTCTTTATTGTTTTTTGTTTGTTTGTGTGTGTGTGTGTGTTTAAAGTAAACTTGTGTTCTCAACTGTATTTCAGTATTTTCCACCCTTATGTGTTACATTATTCCAATGATAACCCAACAGTTTATTTTTATTACTGTTATTTTTTAAACAAAATTCACAGTTCGTAACTAGGCATGTTTATCTTGTGACTTATGTACAATGTCGGGTTCTATTTGGGAGTGACTGTGTTTTCCATGGGTGTGCAAGTGGGCCTGATTAATAATCCCCTCCCTCCTTTCCCAGTTAACTTAAATTGTTGGGTACGGTAGATTTTTTTTTTTTCTTGGTAGCTTAAAAAGCTGTTAGATTGTTACTAACTTGGGAAAAAGTTTCATTTAGGTTTTAGTGTGGGGTAGAAAGCTGCCTTGTTGCCATATCTAAAACTTCCATAATCTATATTAAATGAGGGTTTCTGTACTTCCTTTGTGGTTGGCTATCTTTTTTATATTTAAAAAAATAAAAATTATGTTACTAGCTTAAAGCTTAATTTGATATTTGTTTAAATGCCAAAACAATGTACTTAAGTGAATGATGTAGCACGCCGTAAAATGCATTTCATGTGTGTGGATCCCCTTGGTCTGTACGGAGGGAGATACACGCCCCGCTTTCTAAGTGTCCCACGCAATGCTAGCTCGCTATGCACTCCCTTTTGTAGTTTTACTTAGAGTTTTCAAGATAAGTCTAAATTTAAAAATTACCACGTTTAAAGCTCTATCTTTGTGCAATTTAAATCAGTCAGAAGTCATGGTTGGCATACTGTGTCCTTGTGGACTCTAGGCACCGGTGTCCCTGGATGGGTGGGTGAATTTAGGAGATCTGCTGAGAAAGTGGAGCTGGCCAAAGGGACAGTTGCTGTTTCCTGGACACTAGTCTGATACACTCTGTGCTAATCTAATCGCTGTTCTTTTGTTACACACTGTTCCATGGTAGGTCACAGAATAAAAAGATGAAATCATTTAAATTCTTAAATGAATCAGTTTTTCTTCCTTTCCTCCTCTTCTTCCTTTGTTCTTCCCCAAAAGTTCAGTGGGAAAGAATGAAAGTGAATTTTGGGATTAGAGTTTTGAAAAAGTAATGTATTTATTTATTTATTTTTAATACATTCCAGTTCAGTTTGTCAAAGGGTGGATTTCCAAACCTTGCTCATGGGTGTGGGGCAGACTCAGTAACAAGTCCTAGAAGGAAGATTCTGTCCCAAGCCACAGCTTCAGTTTGACAGCACAGACATGTCTGTGCCTTGGGGCTTCACAGACTTGATAGGATTTCTGGTTTCTTTGTCAGCAGAGGGTTGGTTTATCAGATGGGCTGTTAGCTGCTTAGGGATCTTACACACAGGAAACCTTGTTGGTTACGTTTCTCCTGGAGTTTAAGGAGTAGCTAAAGGGTTACTCTGTGTCATCACATGCAGGACAGGAGTTAGTCTGGAGCATTCGGAGTTCTGCTTCCTCCGCTCTACCTGGTCCAGGTTCGCAGTTCCCTTCCTCTCACCAGCTGGATGTCACCCAAGCCGTCAGTGTGGCCTAGTCCTTCCTTTAAACCGTGGCCCGGGATTCATCCTACCTTGTGTGGACATTTTGAACTAGCAGGATGGCAGAGCCAGCTGACACTTGGTCTCCAACCTCAGAGGTGCACCCTTTGTGAACTTTGCTAAGCCCTGGAGTGTACCTCCAGGTGGACCAAAATCATGGTTAGCTAACCGTTTAATTTGTCCTCCAGCATGTCTGTCAAGGGGAAACACCAGTCTCTCCCTTGTTATGTTCGAGGGATTTCTGTACGAATCATTCTTTTGTCCATACACAAAATTTGTTTCTTGACATAACTTTAGAACTATGACATTAAGGTGTGTCCCTGTAAGAATGAGTTGAAGTAGCTTTGTGATTTTTAAAAAGTTGCCACTAGATGGAGAACTTTTACATTCTTCTCAGCGTTGTCAAGCCCAGATGACTCCAGCTGTCCCTGGTGTCTGCAGATTCTGTATTTGCATGTTTTCCTACTTGGAACAATGTGTGACCCCGAGACCAGAACACCAGAAGCACCCGGGGCCTGAGCTGCATGCACAGGGAAACCGTGATTATCCCCTGCACTCCTTCCCACCCAAGGCAGAGTGAGGTCTGCCTCATCTCAGCTGTGACTATGTCACTAAGGGTCCCTCAGTATTTAAAAGGTCCCTAAGGACAGTGTTCATGGGCCAGCTCACGTTCCTGAGTGTGAGAAAGCTGTATCGTACTGTGAATGTGTCGTAGGCAGATGCCGGGTTAAAGAACCAACAGTGTAAAGGGATGGTCTTTACCACACAAGGTGAGATTCCGTAGTAATGGGCCGATGAAATCAGACCAGAGAATCCTAGGAGCCTAACCCTGTGTTTCCCCTGGGGGGCAGTAACAATTTACAGTTCAGCGGCCAGGGGCTTAATAGGACAGACAGAATTGCTGCCTGTATGAGAGTTGACTTATCCTTAGATCAGAACTGTCCCGGATTTTGAGAATGTAGTGGCATATCCCTTCAGACTGGTCCCTACCAGTTCACACAGTCTTTGGTTTTTTATTTGTTTGCCAGTGGTAACATGGAAAGTTTTCACATAGACTCGGAATATTTTTTTTCCATGGGAAGTTGAGCAATGCTTCAGAGTGCGTAAGTTGTAAGAGCTTGACACTCTTGAGAATGGAATGTTTTTGTTTTCTGGTATTTTTGAAAAATGCTGGTCTAAGCTTTTTTTTTTTTTTTTTTTTTCCCCCCGTCGGTGTTAGAAAAACCGATGGTGAAAAGTAATCTATGTAGTTACCCCACATATTGTGATCAAATTCAGTTACTTCGGTTTTGAAAAGTATAGCAGAAATGTTGTTTCAGAATCTTGAGAAACTGGTCTGCATCCAGGGAGGCCACATTGGAGATGGGGACTGCAACTCACCCAAGCGAGACTGGCTGAAAGCCTCAGACCATGCGCCCCCCCCCCCAACCTCCATCCCCCCTTCCTAGTGCTGCCCTAAGGGGGGAAGAGGAGAAACAACTGATGTTGTAGGAAGCTGTGCCCCCACCAAAGGGCCTCCCTGATAGGGAAGTCTTTGGAAGGAGTTTTCTCTGGTAAAGAGTTGATGTGCATATTTTATTTTCCTCCCATAGCCCAGACCAGCCTTCAACTTCACGCTCTTGTCTCAGTCACTCAAGGGCTGGGATTTGCCGGTTTGAGTCACAGCACCCAGCTTAATTTTTTTCCAACTAACAAATTTGACTTCACAAACGGGTTTGATGCTATGTGCATTTTGGAATAAGCCTAAACCACAAGACGATGTGGTTTTCTCCCTCGAGAGCCTTAGCTCTCTTCCTCACACATTGGAAGTAAAAGGTTGGGCCTGCTCACAAGGGTTGCAAACCTACGTGTTGACTTGATGGTTAATAAAGTGTCTGGGACATGGCAAGACTAGGGTGAACAGAAGCAAGGTTATTATGCAAACTGGGTTCAGGGGTTGTGTGCCCATAATGTGGGGTGCTAGGATGAATCAGAACCATCCACCGGGAGACCAGCATGGTGACTCATGCCTTAATCCAGGCTCTTGGGAGGTGGAGTCGAGAAGATCAAGAATTCAAGGCCAGCCTGGTATACATGAACTCCAATCTCAGAAGACCAAGACAATACTACCCATTGTCGGTCATCCCGTCTGTCCTTGGACGTGAGCAGAGAGGTCTGGGTGACATTTCTGGTTCTTAGTGATGCCTTTTCTTCTTCCCCTCCATACTTTTTTGATCCTCTGCCTTTTATCAGAAGAAAAAGTGACCCGATAGAGCCATGCAGCCCTAACCTGCTGCCAGGTTCCCCTTTTGTGTCTCTTAGTTTTGACATACATGGTGTTACTTCCTCAGGCAGCCCAGGCTAGCCTTGGACTCACTGTGTAGCTAAGGATGTCTTTGAACTTGTGGTCCTCCTGAGTGCAGGTAGTTAACAGGTATTGCCACTGTGCCTGGTTTTATGTGATGCTGGGGGTTGAACCTGATGGGCAAGCACTCCACCAACTGTGTGAGGCACGAAGCTCCTCTGTTGCCAATTCGTAAGCTGATAACACTCTTCAGACTGAAGTGTCCCTTTACTGAGCAAATTTACCTTTAGTATTTCTGAGGTGTGACCTGGTAGGGATTATTGTATTCAGATAGTGTGAGGGACCAGAATGTCAATAAAAAAGAATGGCCTTTTTCTTTTGCATCAGCCTGAGATTGACAGATTTTAGGTCTGGAGATTTTTCTTTTTAAATGTGGTTTACTGTACCTGCATATACATACAGTAAGGACTAGGAGGAAGCCAGTTATCCACTTGATGTCCCTTTATTTGACATGGTAGAGTAAAAACCGCTCCTAGGAACAGAGCTTCCGAACCTTCCAAGCCTGGCCCAGGTCCAGGTTTCACAGTGTGCTTAGAAGATAGTCTGCAGCCCTCATGGAGCCAAGAGAGAGCCCCAGCCAGTGCACTGTAAAAGCAGTGGCCTCCACCCAAGGGTAAAGATGAGGTTTGGTGGATCCCGTGTGCTTTTTCAAAGTGTTCCTGCCTCCTCCCTGAGCTTGTGACTCGGCCTCCAGCACCCCAGGGTGGAATGGGGCAGCAGGGGCCTACAAATCAGCACGAAGTGAAGTGCTGGCTCCAGTTGTGTTCTGAGGCCCCACGCTTGCTGCCGTTAGCTTGTCAGATTAGCCTGGCCAGAGTCTGGAGCTGAATGTTGTGCTGACCCATCAGCTATGACTCTTCGCTCTCCGTGGGCCTCTATGCAGTCCTCCACTGTCTTAAGGATGATCTGGAGTCTGCGGTCCAGGGCCAGGAGGTGGGGTTCCGTGAGGACAGGGGTGAGCTGATCTTCCAGTAGTGACTCCCGCATCACATCGCTGAGCCTGTACTCAGCTTGAGCCAGCAGCTGAAGGTGCAAGAGTGTTTTCCTTTTTATCCTGAGGAGACAAAGCCAGTGCGGCCAGATCAGCAAATTAAGGAAGGTAGCTCACCCGCGCTTGCCCACTCCCCACAAACCGCTGTCGGCAGCTGGTATTCTTAGAGATTTTATTTCTAGGCAAACATACTTCACTAAGAGCCATGTGGAGAAGGAATTAATGGTGGGTAACAGCCTTTGTTCGATTTACTTGCTCTGTGTGTGGTGGGGGGAGGGGAGGGAGGGAGCCACAGAGGGGAGGGTAGGGGGCTTAGGGTTTGTTGGTTTTAAAGATTTAAAGCTGATGGAAGAAACTTTGAGTAGGTGAATGAAGCTGTTGTCTGAAAAATCCAACCTCCAACATGCCAACGTCATCATGCGTCTCCTGTGTCAGATTCTAAAACCACAGGGATGACAAGTGACTAGGTCCATTTTGACTTTAGGGACTGGATTTCTTTTGGACTCATGCAAGCAGTCTGATTGTTTGATTTTTGACACAAAGCAACCACTGCTCATCCTGTCCAGAGGAGAGAGACTTGAATGAACCCAAGGAGTTGCTTTGGACCATTCATGTGCCAAGGGGACAAATGGGATGGTTCTGCTAGGTCTCAGTCACATCTTTATAATTAGCGACAGCTAAGAGGGCCCTAGTGCCACAAGATACGGAAGTAGGTTAGGTGTCCTTTAGAGAAGGGGCTGGAATTTCAGTCTGACCCAGTTTTACCAGACTTCGAGGTTTTGCTAAGATGGTGCTGTAATAGCAATATTTAAGAGCTTACATAAGGAAACCAAAGGGCTGATTAGCAATATCAAAGAACACTGATATCTGTAAAAGCGGGTGATTATCCGAGTGGGCTAAAGATTAAAGTTGGTGACTTAGAAGATCAGATCTTAACTCGTTTTCTGGTAAAGGATGAGGAAGACATCAGGGAACGCCGGTAGCTGCAGTGTGGGAAGCTAGGCAGCTCACATTCTGTCCGAAGCGTCCTAGGCCAGAGATGTGGGTGCTGCCCACAGCTCGTGGTACCCATGGCGCAGAAACTTACATGCAGCACTGCGAGAGAGGGGCGAGGATAGAGAGTTCGTCCTGGGAATGCCGTCCGAACCTAGGAGAGGAGACAGAGCTGTTCCTTCACTCTGGGTGATCTCTGCCATAACCCTTCTGTGAATTAGGTGGGATAAGGCGCTAGACACCATGGCAACCATCTCAACGGCCCCCACCCCCACCCCTGTCAGTCAGTCAGGTCACAGATGCCTCAAGCTCCCTGCTTCTGCAGGCCAGCCTCGGAGGCTAAGCCATACTCTGCTTCCAGGAAAGTAGCATCTACTGAAAGTCTCAGTCAGGTTCACTGGTGGACACAAGAGTGCTCTCACACCGGAGAATCTGTGCTCTTCAGTAAGGGGCAGAAAAAAACACCCAAAGGTTAGTGGGAAAAAGGGCCAGATGGAAACAGGCCGGGTCAGTGCAGGCTTTCCTGGGTTCTCCAGTGGGATGTGGGCAGCGGTGCTCACCCTCTGGCATTGTCAAGATGAATAAGGTACCCATCATCCCCAAACTTGGTGAACATCTCATAATGGTGTCGGTCCATGTTTCCTGCAATGGAGGGGAGAGATCAGAGCTAGGGTCTGAAGGCCACAGGTACAGAAGAGCCTGACCTGGGTCCTGGGGATGTGGCTGGTCGGTAACACTTAGACAGGAGCCTGAGCTCGGATCACAACGTGCCTAGGTTTTTTACTTTACCCATCCTGGAGCCTTAACCTGGCAGCCCAGTGAGCAGAACTGTGCCCTTGTGCCTCCCGAACACATCGCTGTTGGGCTTTCTGGGCCCAGGCAGCCTCAAACATGCAGCCTCCTTCCGGGTCCCAGTGGGACTAGAGGGTAGAATTACTGGTTTGTGGGGCTGCGGCCTTGATTTGGCCCTCCCTGTCCTGGCTTTCTCTCACCAAGTGAAGGGAACATCCAGCTTCAAGTCTGTTGCCCATTTGGGTCTTAACAGGGTGGTGCATCTTCCTCGACCGTGGGAACCCCTTCAGTAACCTCTACCTCCAACCCGCGCTACCCCGCCCCCTTCTAAGAAACCAGGGCACGTTGTTTGTTCCCTTGGACTCCGATGAGTATGTGGGAGATGCAGGGCTGTCTAATCCTGGTCCCGGCTGCAATTTTGGCGAAGGTCTCCCGGAAGGAATCCTAGGCAAAGAGTGGGGTACAGTTCTGCCAGGTATCCCGGGTCGGGTACTTACCAATCAGGAAGTCAAAGACGGCCATGTCGATGATGCCGAGAAGCCTGTTGCTGCTGTTATATGGGTAGATCTGCTTTACCGTGTCACAGTAGAGGGGGTTGAGCTCCCACCTGAGGGGGAGAAGAAGTCCTGGGGCTGGAAAAGCCAAGATGCCAGGGTGTTGGGGCCCCTCTCCATTTTATCCACGCACGCACACATCCCTGCTTCTCCAAACCTGCCCTGGCCCACGGATCTCTCTCTCTCTCTCTCTCTCTCTCTCTCTCTCTCTCTCTCTCTCTCTCTCTCTCTCTCTCTCTCTCTCTCTCTCTCTCTCTCTCTTTTTTTTTTGGTTCTTTTTTTCGGAGCTGGGGACCGAACCCAGGGCCTTGCGCTTCCTAGGTAAGCGCTCTACCACTGAGCTAAATCCCCAGCCCCTCTTTTTTTTTTTTTTTTTCCGGAGCTGGGGACCGAACTCAGGGCCTTGCACTTGCTAGGCAAGCGCTTTACCACCTAGCTAAATCCCCAACCCCCCAGGGATCTCAAGATGCCAGGCAGTAGCTGGCTCCCTCCAGGAGGACCCCGGGGAAGGACATCTACAAAGAAAGGTTGCAGATTCCAGATGAGGGGAAGGTTTAGAGTCCGACTGTGCTGAACGCTAAGTGGCTGGTGGGGGTGCCTCGTGCTAGAGAGAGGTCACAGAGCAGGTGGCAGAAAGACTGGCACTGCACCTGCTTGCTCTGGGTCCTTGCTCCTCTAAAATCCCCACAGCACCTATGACCTCCCATAGACTGGTGTCTGCCTCACATGTCCTGCCTTCACGCTGTCTCCCAAAGTCATGTCCTCCTGAAATTCTTCTGTAGATGTTTTCTTCCCGTCATAACTGTGGTGATGTGCCAATGGACCTGTTCATGGAGTCCATTCATTTGGTGCACACACTGTGCAAGATATGCTATATATAGCATATTTGTATATGGGCGTATAGTCAATGGGTCTTGCTCCAGGTTTTACTCCCTCAACTCTTGTGTGCTGCTTTTTTTTTTTTTGAGTTATCTGTGACATGCATGTATATATGCATACATGTTCATGTGTGGGTGCACATGTGTGTGTATAGGTGCATATGTGTGTGTAGGTGCACATGTGTGTGTGTGTAGGTGCACATGTATGCAGGGCCTGAAGTCGATGTCCAGTGTCTTCCTCCATGCATCCCCACTATTTACTGAAGCAATGTCTTTTCTGACTTGCTAATTCCCACGAGTCTATCTGTTCTAGCCACCTGGAATAGGGGACCCAGTGTCCCTGTCTCTCACATGCTTGGTTTGTAGGTGGCTGCCATGCCTGGCTGACAGTGGGTTTTGTCTATCTGGATTCTAGTCTTCAGGCTGACACAGCAGGCACTACCCACTGAACTTCTCCCCCATGGTTCTTTGTTATAGAATAAGTGCCTTGAAGCTCAGTATATGAGCTACCAGGAGTAGTGAACATCCAATCTGTCGATCCTAGGATCAGTAAGAGGATTGAGGCAGTGTTAGGGTTTAGGGTGACCACCCTGAAGAACTGGACTGCAGGGCCCTGGGCAGGGGGTGTGGCTAGGGAGCCGACTCACTCCTCTTTTCCTGACAGTGAGTAGGAACGGATCCAGGGGTTGGGCACAGACAGTCTGGGGGCCAGGTTGAGGGATGGCAGGAAGGCGGAGAGGGAACCTTCCAGCAGGTGTGGGTTGCCGCAGACAGCATACTCCGTCTTGCACATGTACGGACACTTGGCGAAGAAGCACACGTTGTTAGCTGGAAGTTGAGGGAAGAGAGAGAAATGAAGCAGGGGCTGATAGGTCAGTCATCTTCTGCCCTGAGAAACCCCTTAGAAATAGGATGGGGAACTCAAACTCCCAGCTTGGGAAAAGGATGTTGGGCCTAGGGTACCAAGTTTCGAATGTCTCAGAGCATCCTATCGTATGATGAGTGCTCTATGGAAGGATGGATGTATAATCTCCAGCACCTGGGAGACCAGTCTCTCACACAACTCTTCACTGTCCGTAGTTCATCTGGTGTTACACTTAAGGAGACCTGGCTGGGAGCGTTGGGCAGCAGCACCCTCCTACCCCAGTGACGCATGCGTTAATGGCAGAGCTCAGACCACCGTTGACCCTACCAGTGGACATGATGCCTTACCATATACTTAAGACCCAGAGTATGGCTCTGGCTGATACTCCACCTGGAGACACAAAGAAAACGCTCTGCAGGATTTCATTCTTGGTGACCTCCAGGATTTCCTTGGTGACATTCAATAGTCTCCCTACGGTGGGTGGCACCCGTCGGAAGTCCAGAATCCTGGAAGAGAAGGATTCTTGTTCAGATGTGAAGGATCGTCAGGGACTGGGAAAAAGAAAGCCCTGTGTCGGTTGGGGATTTAGCTCAGTGGTAGAGCACTTGCCTAGGAAGCGCAAGGCCCTGGGTTCGGTCCCCAGCTCCGAAAAAAAGAACCAAAAAAAAAAAAAAAAAAAACCAACCAACCAACCAAACAAACAAACAAAAAAACAAAACCACCAATGCGTATAAAGTAACCCTTCAAAAGAGAATGTACTCATAAGCTCAGTTACTTGAACATCCGGTCCCCAGTTAGAGGAAGTATGCAGCTGTCGGTGGGATTTGAAAGAAAGCCCTGTGTCTGGGCCAATAAATGTTTCCCTATAATTGTTTCGTATTTCCAGGCAAAGTGTATACCTGGAGTCCCAGTATTTGGCAAACAGAGACCAAAGGATTAGAAGTTCAAATCTAGCCTCGGCTACGAGATCAAACCAAGCTTCATAATACTCCTCGGCGAAACATAATACAATTTAATAAAATGATAAAAATATTCACAAATTGTCCATTATATTAAGCGTTTTTAACCTAACAGAGTTGGAAGGAGATAGTAGACTTGAAGGCCCTACTCTGAGGTAGAAGAGATGAGAAGCCAGAATGAGCTCTCCGAAAAGGTCTGGGTAGCATCCCCTCCCCCAGGGCACCACTGGCCCTTGCAGTCGGTGCCGGTCAGGGGCCAGACCTACCTGTCCAGGTGGAAAGCTGCGATCTCAGCGTTGTGTCTCTGAAAGTCTATGAAGTAGAAGAAGTCCTCGGGTGTCTCCTCCTCTCGCTGCTGTCTGGAAGGAAGGGAAGGGTCACGCCCTGGACTCAGCCTTCGGTGGTAAGCCCTAGGAGAGAGCCTTGTGTGGTGCTTTTCATGTGGATGTGGATGGTGGACCCGCAAATGAGCAATGGGCCCCTCCCTCCCTGAGCGGGGAGGAGACATGCAAAGTGGGAAAAAGCAGGCTTTTTGTAGGCACTGGCAGTGTCAAGTCTGCACTTGGAGCTCTGCAGGGGAGTGGCTGGTTTACCCAAAATCAAGGGAAGAAAACCAAGCATTCCCGTGCAGGTGTTATCGAGAGTGTGGGATATTAGAAGTGATGGCGGGGTGGACCTAGACACCCAAAACGGTGAGGCGTGCTCAGACCTGGCAATGGGAGCAAGGACTGGAAAGTTATGGGTCTGGGGGAGAAATACAGGCGACAGAACTCTTAGAAACTCAGGTGGGGAGTGAGAACAGGCCCAGCCAGAGAGCTAAGGGAAGCAGATATAGATGATATTGATCCGGTTCCGTTTTCAAATTGCTGATGGATTCCTGAAGAGAATCAGTCTGCCGGGGGATGTGAGGGTGGGGTTGTGGTGCCCTGTTAGAAAAGTGCTTCCTAATCACTGGGGCTTCCTGAGCGGACTTCCAGGGCCTCCACAGTGACTTCCCTGTTATGCTAATAATAAATGGGGAAGGATAATGACCTTCGAATAATTTTATAGTCCAGAATGTGGACCTGTTCCAAAGGCTGGAAAAGCAAAGGAAGTCATAAACGGAGGGAGTACCATGAACAAACACACGGACAACCAGGTTCCACAACCAAAATAGTAAGGCACACCTTGCCAGAAGGGCACAGGCCAATCCTGAAAATCCGCACTGAGGCTGCCAGATGTACGAACAGAGACTACAGACAGAGATGCAGCCAGGTCTAATGTAATCGTCAAGTCCAGGGCTGAGGGTGTTGGCTGGATGCTGCCTGTCTGTCCCCATTCTACCATATGAGCATACGCTCTCAGATTTTCATATGAGCTATGATAGATTTAAAATTGGAAGGTTATTTTTTCCTCGACACCATTGATTTTTCTATTTTGAGCACTAAGGAGTGTACCTCTCATGGGTAATGTGTCATAGATATTTCATTTTAAAAGTATCACCTTGGAGACCGTGAGACAGCTCAGTGAATAAAGGTGCTTGCCACCTCACTTAATGACCCAAGTTCTGTCCCTGGGTCCCACATAGCGGAAGGAGAGATCTGAGTCCCAAGAGCTTCCAAGAGTGTGCTGCAGAGTTTTCGACCAGTCTCAAACAAACAACAAACAACAAACAAATCAATGTAAAAGTATCACCTTCTCGTTTAGAATGTAGACTTTCCAAAGATAAACTTGCACTCTTTCCGAAAAGGGACAAGCGCTTTTTCACTTTATATTACTCAGAGGGAAGGCCCACATGCTTTTTCAAAAGAAGGGAATACGTTTTAAAAGACACTATGCTTGATTCTTTTGAACTGAATTTCATAGACCTGCAGGTGAAACTTCATGTAGTACTTATGGCTATACATGTCCTCCATTGTTTCGCTTCCTTCATCAGTGTCCCTAGGATGACCATCTAACCGGTAGTCTTGTACAGGCCCTCGTGATTTTAAACTCTTCACTGGCCAGAACCCCATTGATGGAGTTAGGAGGATGACGCTGAAGCGTCACACGCCTACTGGGGTCTCTGCTCGTGGCTGTGTCTGCTCACTCGGACTGAAGAGCACGGCCACTTGGGAGGCCAAGACAGAGAGAGCACTGAGCCCAGGAGTCTGAGACCAGCCATGGAAAAACCCGGTCTCTTAAATATGAGACAAAGGCATATGACCTCGGGGAGGTAGCTCAATCTGAAAGCTGGAGAACGGACGCTCAATCAGAACCCACATTCAAAGAGACACTCACCTACTTGCTGAGTTCTAGGCCAGTGAGATACTCTATCTCAAGGAACAAACTAATGAACAGAATGACAAACACACAGGACCTAAGGAACAATACTTAAGGTGAGCGTGTATGCACGCACGCACGGACGCACGCGCGCGCGCACACACACACACACACACACACACACACACGCACGCACGCACGCACGCACGCACGCACGCACGCACGCACAATTTGTCGACTTTAGTGCTCTCTGTGTTTGGCCATATGATGAGATCCCCTCTGAAACCATCCTTAGGAAAAGTAACGTTCTTCCATTCAATTTCCTTCATGGTTTAATTTATCTGACAGAGGCAGATTCATTAGCGTGTGCGGTGGTTATAAGCGTCATTGGCAACTGGATTAGATTGAGAAAAGCCTAGGAAGTCAGCAAAAACACTTCTGGATATGTGTATAGCCTTTCGAGAGCCAATTAGGTCATACTTATGAGGGCATCTTGGGGGAGGCAGCGAAAGGAAGGAGGCAGGGGTAGTCACTGGGCCTTGAGCCCATCCTATATGCCTTTTCCTCTGCCTCCTAGGTAGTTCGGTTAAGAACTGCTCTGCTCCAACATGCCCTCCCCACCACAGAGATCTGAGCCCTTTGAAACACTGAGCAAAAAGCAAATCTTCTGTGAAGTTACTTATTGGACATTTGGTTACAGCTTTGTAAAAGCTAACAGCGGGAAGACCTCCTCCGTGCTGGTCGTGTGGCCCGATGGAGTGACCCAAACAGCGGTGGTAATGGGAGAGGAGAGGGAGGAATTGACTCTCAGCTTAACCCTGACACTCAGCCTGAGTCCAGAACTAGTACTTATGGCAACTGATATGTGACATGTGTGTATGGGTAACATTTTTACGTTCATGTATTGTTTTATAGGCCGGGTGGTGAGATTTATAAAACAAAAAAAAATCAACAAGTGTGAACAGATGATACTCAAATGTTTCTTTCATATCACCACTGAATGGTTGTAAACAGTTTGGTCTTTTGCATTCCCAAAGGAGAAAACTCCTCATCTAAAAGGTTCTGAAGGTTGCTGGGGCCTTGGGATCATGGGGAGTGGGGCTGGAGGAAGCCACTGGGCTCTGAGAGAATGGGACTTAGACATCGAGGTTGTTCAAAGTTCCAAAGGGAATCCAGCATGCTGCTCTCCTACTCCAAACTTGTCCTTAAAGAGACGCTTTTTGTTTTCCTCCTAGTTCAGAGACTGAGAGATTAGCACTGTTCCTGTCTCTAGGCTCCACTGCGTGGGGGCTATTCAGGAGGTGTCTTCTTGGTAGGCCAGAAAGTGTGGATCTAAGTTAACAGGAATAAACAGCACTGGAAGGCAGGAAACTTTAGAGGAATGTGAGCCATGGAACCCTTTATGGGGACATTCTTTCCTATGCATGTCATCTACAAGGGGGACATTCTCTGGGGCCAAAAGCACTGTACTCTACTCCAAGAAAGCCAAACTTGTGGTCTTCAGACCCTCTGGGAGCTAGTACACTCTCTCTCTCTCTCTCTCTCTCTCTCTCTCTCTCTCTCTCTCTCTCTCTGCCATCATTCCACCCACATACACCGTACTTCAAATCGAAAGACAGATGTTGAAATCAATATAAACACACACTTGACTTTATAGCAGCCCTCCTTGGTGCCTAGATTTTCAATCAAAGCAAGCATCGTCATGTGAAGAAAACCCTGTGACGTCAAAGAGGTATTCTTAATCCTGGATATGGGTGAGGATTCATTTCAATGGGAGAGGGTCAGCTCAGCAGTCTAGCCGCTGGCTGCAATTCTTGGGCCTCCTGTTTGTTGTGTGGAGTCCGGGGCAAGCTGGCCTCTCACAGGCTTGGTATCTTCACCTCAGTATAGACATAAATTATATCAGTACATGGCTCGTGAGGTCTGTGAGACTGTTGATGTCCAAACCCACAATTCATGTAGTGTATGTAGCACTGGTGCGTTTGAGGGACCAAGTCAACCGTGAGAGTAGCCGGGGTGGTTTGAACAGGTGTGGCTCCCATAGATTCATGTGTGTGAATGCTTGACCCATAGGAGGTGTGGCCTTGTTGGAGGGAGCGTGTCACTGTGGAGGCGGGCTTTGAGGTCTCCTGTGTTCAAGCTATGCCTGTGTGGCATACAGTCTCCTGCTGCCTTTGGGTCAAGATGGAGAACCCTTGGCTCCTCCTCCAGTATCAGGTCTGTTTGCCTTCCACTGTGCTTCCGACCATGATAATAATGGACCAAATCTCTTAAATTCTAAGCCACCCTCTTTCCCGCCAGTGAAATGTTTTCCTTTGTAAGACTTGCCATGGTCATGGTATCTGTCCAAAGCAATAAAACCCTAACTAAGACATTAGCTATTGCTGGTTTTAATTATTATCCTTGTCACCAAAAGAGTTCTGTGTGTGGGGCAGACATGTCTGAGGGTACTAGGT
This sequence comes from Rattus norvegicus, assembly GCF_021556685.1. Classification (NCBI taxonomy): domain Eukaryota; kingdom Metazoa; phylum Chordata; class Mammalia; order Rodentia; family Muridae; genus Rattus; species Rattus norvegicus. The sequence continues at coordinate 100,964,957 of NC_141543.1, forward strand.
TACTTTTACTACCTTTTGGTCAAAGCTTCCCCAGGGTTGCCACCAGGGGTCCCGGTGAAGAAGGCTTCACTTACCTCATGGGTTTGAACATGGCTTTCCCGAAGTCTGAGAACCTCAGAACCAGTTTCAGGTGGACCCCACTGGGTTTCACAACTGTGAGGGGTAGAAGGGGGGATGTCTAAGCTGCGGGCTGTGGTGCTACTCAGAAACCCAACCTTTTTCTGCTACTTAAAAAGACACCAGAGACTACAGGCTTTGCAAAGCCCTAGTGGCAAAGCCCGCCGCATCAGGCTGTGGTCCATGTGTTCAGAGGGGCCCAGGACAGTTATTCTGCCAGTTTGGGGAGAGGTCAGGTTACACAGGGTTCCCCAAGAAGACATCCCTGAAAACTTCCCATAGACTAAAGGGACTGGGCCTCTCTTCCCTGGGTTTCAGCTGTGATCTTGTAGGTTCCCACTACATTGTCCATTGTCAGTGTTTATAATGGCTCCCTGTGTAAGAGCCTGCGCCTGTGCTAGGTCTAGGGCTTATAAAACTCTTGGTTTTATCTTATTTTGTTTTGTGGCTCTGGGAATCAAAACCAGGAACTTTTTTGCTTCCTGTCTTGAAATAGTATTTTTGCGAATGCCATTTACGGACCTGAAAATTTGTGAGTTTGAAGATTTATCGTGATGCTTATGCTTCTCCCTAACCTCTTGACTTCCCTTCCCTTCCATTGCTCTCCTCCCCTCTCCCCTACTCTTCTTGTCTTTTCATTTCTCTTCTGTACCAGTTTTTCCTTTCCTTTCCCCTCCCCTCCTCTCCTCCTCTCTCCCCTTCCCTTCCCTTTCCTCCTCCCTTCCCTCCCCTTCCCTACTTCCCCTCCTCTTCCCCTTCCTTCCCCTCCTCTTTCCTTCCTCTCCTCTTCCCTTCCCCTCCTCTTCCCCTTCCTTCCCCTCCTCTTTCCTTCCTCTCCTCTTCCCTTCCCCTCCTCTTCCCTTCCCCTCCTCTTCCCCTTCCTTCCCCTCCTCTTTCCTCCTCTCCTCGTCTTCCCTTCCCTTCCTCCTCTTCCCCTCCTCCCCTCCCCTCCTCTCCTCCTCTCTCCCCTTCCCTTCCCTTTCCTCCTCCCTTCCCTCCCCTTCCCTACTTCCCCTCCTCTTCCCCTTCCTTCCCCTCCTCTTTCCTTCCTCTTCTCTTCCCTTCCCCTCCTCTTCCCCTTCCTTCCCCTCCTCTTTCCTTCCTCTCCTCTTCCCTTCCCCTCCTCTTCCCCTTCCTTCCCCTCCTCTTTCCTCCTCTCCTCGTCTTCCCTTCCCTTCCTCCTCTTCCCCTCCTCCACTCCCTTCCCCTTTCCCTCTCCCTTCCTTCCCGTCCTCTCCTCTCCTGTGCCCTGCCCCCTCCCCTCCCCTCCCCTACTTCCCTTCACTCTTTGAGATAGGGTCTCGGTGTGTAGTTGAGGCTGTCTTTGACCTTTTTATGTAACCCAGTTTGGCCTTGGAACTCATGATCCTCCTGCTTAAGCCTCTCAAATTCTGGGATTACAGCATGTGGCCGATCACACATATATAGAAATTGTGTTCAGCACATCTAGGTAAATAACCAAGACCACTCAGGACTGGGGGCAATTTCCTGGCTTCACTGTTCAGACCTACCTGAAACCAGTCTGTAGCACCCAGAGGGGAGCTCTGTTACCTTTTTTTCTCCTGGATTTTCCATTCTGTCTGTCATTTACTCCAGTTAAGTTTCAACGTTGATTGTGTGAGAACCACATGAGATATTTTAAAAAGGTTGCCATGGGTCTCCCTCTCTGCCGCACTTGAGCCCAGACGTCTGGAGGTGGGGGGGGGGGCAGGCAACAGTACTTTCTAAAGCTCTCAGGGCTGAGAAGCAGCATCAGGAGCCATTGTCCTGTACGATTGCCTCTTGGATCTGAAATCCTACTCCAATCACGGGGGATTCTACCAACATTCAGCTTCTGATTGGGAAAACGGGAGCAGAGCTGGAGATTCTGTGTTTCTAACAAGCTCCCTAGTGATGCTGACGGCGCTTAGCCCTGTACCGACTGCATTTTGACCTGTAGGATGCTCCTCAGAGATTCCAAGATGCCTTTTACTGTGGGTGGCTTGGGGGGGGGGTGTTGTATTCTCAGAGGTTGGTCAGGGAGAGCCCATTGGAGGCTGGCTGGAGGCGGGGAGTCATGTCACTTACTCTGGGAGCAGTCACAGGCCCCCAGCAAGGCTTTTTCATCCTGGCTGTGATCTGCAAGGGGAAGAATAGTAATCCTGAGAGAGCTGGCCAAAGACGGGCTCCCACCTCTGACCCAGCCCTACGAGAGGAGGGACTGATGTAGCTTGGGAATTACAGCCATGAGTACCCAGACGGCTAGGTTTTAGAGATCAGGGGTTACAATTTTCTGCCTCCTCCATTCCAGGCTCCACACTTTCTAGCCCATCTCTGTATACGCCAGCCATTCTTGGTCTAGCTAATAACTTCCCAGGTTGCATGTCTGTCATAGGTGCTTGGGATTAGTAGACCTATATACAAGTCCTAGCTCTGGCACTGGCTTTGCCAGCTTGCTGATCCGCAACCTGTAAATGGCAGCGATGATATTTATACCAGAATGGTATAAAAAAGAAGACAGCTCCTGGTACAATGGGAGCATTCGGTAAACAATGTCAACCACCTTCCTTAAAGAGTACAGAACTTAGGTCTCTGTGATGAGATTAAGGCCATGCAATCTTCATAAGGAGTATGATATGTTTATTGGCCTTGTATAATCATGTATTGCTGGCAACTCTTGACTGGTTCCTGGAGCCCGAGCCTCTGGGAGAAAGTTCCTTCTAGATTTTCCCATGAACCTTACCAGCGCTGATGGTGGGGAAGTGCCTCATGTCATGGAGGAGCTTGCTGACGACAGGGCTGGACCTGGAGTACAGCCCGTGGCTGTTGATCCCCAAGTGGAACTGGACCCAGCTGGCCTCTGGTCGAAACTGCACTGGGGGATCCAAGGAGGTGAGGTTGAATTGTTCTTTGTATATCCTGTGCCGTCTGCAAGAACCAGGAGAGCGATTTGGTTGTTGGGTTGGTAGAATAGGAATGCACTTTCTGCGCATGTACTCATGCTTTTGTTCATTCAGCAGGTGTGTGAGCATCTATTACAAGCCAGGATTTATGTCGCTTTTAGGATACCACGGGGAATAAAACAGCCCCTGCTCCCTCCTTGTCCTCAGAGAGCCTCTAATCTTAATGAGAAAAATCATGTTACACAGTTCCATACAGACATAAATAAATACTAAGTAACAGACTCATGCAACATGGTTACATGCAGACATAAATACTGAGTTACAAACTGCGAGGATCCTGAAAGAAAAGGCAGATGGTTACGAGTAGAAGTGGGCATGTCCTGACTTTGAGACCATTTGCATTTCTTATGTCTCTCAATATTTTACACCTCAAGGAGCATGGAGGCCATGGAGAGAAGGTAACCTAGTAAGGATAAAGGGAATGGAGGGTGTGGGTCTTGGTGTCAGGGAAAAGGATGACGAGCTGTTTTCTGACTGCTCTTTCAATAGATTTCCTGCAAGGAGGAGAGCAGAAACTTACATTTCTGCTTTGATTAGCTCAGAGTCTCACTCAGAAGACACATGGTATGCTTAGGAAGTAATTAGGGAAATATAGGAAAATTTACCTTTAAATTCCAATACATTGGAGTTGGGGATTTAGCTCAGTGATAGAGCGCTTGCCTAGCAAGCACAAGGCCCTGGGTTCGGTCTCCAGCTCCAAAAAAAAGAAAAAATCCAATACGTTGGACACTGATGCTGCTATGTATGAATTCTGAGTGTGCAAATACTCGGCACAGGCAAATATGGACTTCTGTGTTCCGCCTCTACCCCTCTGTGGTGAACACTAACTCACAAGGTCGGACTGAAAAGCTACTGATTCCTGTTACTTTAGGCTTAAAAGACAGCGAGCTTAAAAAAAAATCCGTTTAAAATTGTTTATTATTTATTTTAGAATTTTATACATGAACACAAAGTATTTTCGAGCTTTCAAGTTCATGTCATCTTCTTCTAGAACAGTTACACGCACGCACGCACACATGCACACATGCATGCACCCGCACGTACTACTGAGTACAATTAATTTGTGCACCTGTATTTGAACGGTGGCACCCACCTCTACGTAAATGCCAGTGGCCACGCAGCTGCAAATTCATCTCCTGCAGAAAGACCTAATTGAAGACTACCTGAGAGACCAAGGATGGCTGACCCAAACAGTGCCAGCCAATCGGGAACTGCTGTTCAGAAGAGATGCTTCCTTGGGACCAATGAGGTGGAGGATATTAAAGGAGCTTGCAGAAGCGTTCAGACGAGCTTGCGGCGTTTCTCAACCTGCTCCCCAGACTCTGTACCATTGACTCCATGCCACCTCACCTCCAACCCCTAAGGGAGGTAGGGTCGGGCAGCGAGTAGTCCAGGTCACAAGCAGCACACATGGGCATGGGCAATCATCTGGAGGCTTGTTCTCGAGTAAAACCGCTTTCCATCCCTCAGCAGCGGTGTCCTGACGTTGTGGCGCGGCTTTGAGATCTCTTCCTTCATCCACTGTTGCACGTTGGTTGTGGGCAATTTTCTGAAGGTCTTGTTCTGGTAGCTGGACTGTTAAGAGCTCATGGGTGCTGCATCCCTGAGGGAGCCGGGAAGACATTTTGGCAACAGTCCTCCTGGTCCTCTGGCTCTTAAAGATGTTCCCAGAGCCCTAGTCCTTTCTTGATGTCCATGTTAGAGTTCTTCTTCAGCCAAGTGTGAAGACAAAGCTCAATGGAGAATGGATGGATGCTGAGTAAATTTGTCCTGTTGACACGAGCACTGCCATGTCATCTCCTCTACTCCCAGTGTTGTCCCTCCCGCCCCCACCAATGGCAGGCCTTTCCTCAGATAAGTCTCAGAGAAAAGGGAATGTCTTCCTGTAGTTCAAATTTGAGTGTTCATGAATGACTGATCAGTGTGTGCAAAACTAGCATCCTCTGCCTCCTCCTCCAGGATGATGGCAACCTGAGAGTGTTCCCCAACCAGCCCAACCTAGCCAATCCCTCTTTCTTGTACTGTATACAGTAAACTCACACGTTTCTGGTTGCATAGCAGGTGCCCTCCATGGGAGCAAGCAGAGCCCACACGATCTCAGCTTTTCTGGGCACACATCTGCCATTTCTTTATCATCTATTGTTTCTTCATTCCCAGTTGCCCCAGCCAGGTTTCCAGGACCTAACCATGCAGGATGTAGCAGTGATACTGGCCAAGAAACCAAGAGTTGGTTACGAAACACCAATCTGGACTTCCTCTACCTATACAAATAAACCCCCTAACTGGAAAAGAAGGCCACAGAACAAAGGCATTCATTATCTTTTATGTTCACAAGAGTGACTTCCCGACGTGTTTAAGGAGTCCAGAAGAGGCAGTGACAAATTCCATTTCTATCAGGCTTTCAAACTGTCAGGTGTCGTTGACCCTGGACATCTGGGACCTGATCAGGTTGTTCATCCGGGCATGCTCTGATCCAGGAATCAGCCCTTCAACATCTGGAATTGTTCCTTTGAAAGGGCAGCGTTGAGGGACAAGGTTTCCAATTTGTTGATGTTGGATGAAGGGTTCTTTAGTCTTTGGGGGAAGTTCTTACACCTGGCATTGAATATCCACTCTGACCCATCTGGGTCTCTGCCATCTTCTGTTCTTGACATTTGAATTCACCGTGTGGTTGGTCTCCTGAGAGTTGCTTTCCCACTCAGGGCCAAAGCGAGCTCCCTGCTTAGCTACGTTCTGAGTCTTGAAGCTTTGCCATCTTATAAAAACGGTTTCCACAGACTTTCTAACCATGAAATTGTTACATTAACCTTGTTCCTTGTGTCCATTTTCATTTGTGTTTATGATCCTGGGTTGTCCTTGGACGTAGCCCGATAGAACCCCTATCCTGCCTGTACCTTATCCTTCTGTTGATCCTTGGCCTTTAGCTCCTCTCTCCCGAGTCTCACCCCCATGGTTATCCCTCAGAGCTCTGCTGGCCTTACACTCATGCCTTTGCACAATCAACCACCTTTTCTCTTTCCATCCGCACTCCACATTTTCTGTTATTCAGACTTAATTGTGAAAATAAGGAACTTGCAAACGGGATGCGGTGAATCTGATTTTAGATGGTAACGTCTTACCATCATGGTGGAGAACAAGTAGAGGTGTACCTGGTCGAGGAGCAGAAAAAAAAGAAAAAAAAAAGCAGAGGATTTGGGTCAAAGAAGCAAGTGTAAAGGAAGTTGTGATGTCATTGTCAAATAATGAATGACCTCAGGGTTCAAGAGAACTCAAAGGAGAGCTAGGGATGTGGCTCAGCCGATGGAGTATTAGCCTCGCATGCAGGAAGGCCTGGGTTCCATCTCCAGCACTGTATAAATTGGGTGTGATGACTGAAATCTCAGAACTCAGGAGGTAGAGGCAAGGGGATCAGAAGTTCAAGGCCATACTCAGCCAGCTATATAGCAAGGTCAAAGCAGCCTGAGCTCCTGTGGAACCCTCTCAACTTATGGTTTTTAAAGGTGGGAAGAAATTTATGTATGAAGGTTCTTGGGAGATGGATCAGTGGTTAGACCACTTGCTGACCAAACAAGATGGCCAGAGCTTAGATCCCTGGGATCTGTATAAACACTGGATGCATGTGGTGGCTGGTCTGCAATTCCAACTCTGGAAGGCAGTGACAGGGGATTCCTGAGGAGTAAGCCGGCTAGGTAGACTAATGATATGAGTGAGCTCTGGGTTTGGGTGAGAGATCCCGTCTCAAAGAATAAGGTGGAAAATGATAGAGAAAGAGTCCTGACATCACAGGCAAAGACAAAGGAGGAGGAGGAGGGGAAGGGAAGGGGGAGGGGGAGGGGGAGGGAGGGAGCATAGAGGTGGACCTAGCCCAACTCCTCCTCTTCGTGTCATTCTTATCAAGTTGTTACCTTTTCATTCTGTAGCAGTGTACCGGGGAGAACATCAAGCCACAAGCAGATTAGCTCAATCTGTCTACTTCCAACATGGAGCCCAAAATATTCTCCTACCTTCTATCAATGAGTTTTATTTTAGGCCCTGAAGTTAGGCAGAACACATTCCTTTCCTGCATTGTAGACGTTATGATATTCAAAGATAGTTATTGTGTGGCCTTGGCATTACTACATGTTCATATTAAGTTTTGCCGACGACTCCCATGATTCTTCCAAGACCAGAGGTTTGGGTCCATCTGCCGATCTTAGTTATTGTGATGGACAGGATGTTTCTGCCCCTCCCCCAGGTCATGTGTTGAAATCCTGGTTTCCTAAGTGCTGCTATTAGAAAGGGGGGGGGGGGCTTTGGAGATACTTGGGTCTAGAAAGCAGAGACGTCCTAAATCAGATCAGTGTCTACAAAGATAATACCCCAGAGAGAAAGCTTTGCTTCTTTTGATGTATAGCGTGAGAGCATGAAGCTAACTGCCTATGGGCCGGGAAGTGGGGTGTATCAGACATCCAATGACTGGCATGCCTATCTTGGAAGGTCTAGGCTTCTGCACTATGGAAAGTAAGGTAAATTTCTTTTGTTTATGAGCCGCTGAGTGTATGGTGTTTTGTTACAGTGGTTTAAATGGACAAAGGCAGTAATGTTTGCACACCCTATTTATGACATCCAGAATGAAGTGTGAGGGCTCTACATTGCCCAGGGAAGGGGAGAACATGTCCCTTCTATTATTTTAACCAAAGCCAGAATGCATTTTGAATAAAAAACATAAAAAAGAACATATCTCATAGCTGTAAGAAAATGTGAGAATGCTTTCATATATAGTATTCTAAGGTTGGCCTCACACATTCCGTGACCTCATTCCCAGTGCTGTTCTGTGACTCCATCCTTATCATCATAACCGTTCTAGTGTTCTACAGTGCAGACTATTAATCTCCGATCCCTCCTTGCAGTTGTGATCATGCCAGCAGTCCATGGTACCGTTGAATGGAGTATGATTGCTAAGCTCTCTCTGCTTTGTTGTTGTGACCCTTAAAAGAAGAGGTTTTCTCTGGCTGGTAGCAAATCGAAATCGCAGGAAGAAAACAAATCGTTAGGAAGAGCAAAACCACTGTGGTTGGCTCTGAAGTTGGAACAGGTCAAGGGCAAGGACCACTAACCAATCACAAACGCCGAGACTGCAGGGCTGCACAGGTCAAGGGCAAGGACCACCAACCAATCACAAATGCCCAAGACTGTGAGACTGCGCAGGTCAAGGGCAAGGACCACCAACCAATCACAAAAGCCGAGACTGCAAGACTGCGCAGGTCAAGGGCAAGGACCACCAACCAATCACAAAAGCCGAGACTGCAAGACTGCGCAGGTCAAGGGCAAGGACCACCCACCTATCACACAATGCTGAGAATGTTTACTGCCTGATGGCCGAATAAGGAACAGAATCTACCAACAGTAGGACTCAACCAACAGTAGAAAGGTGCTCAAAATGGGATCCCTTATCTCCTGATTGACAGTGGACTGTATTTTAATCTTGTGAGAGATCAAACCACGTCCTCCTCGACCTCTGAACTTCAGAACAAAATGGGTGCTGCTTACGTCTTTGAGCTTAAGGTAGCTTATACAAAGTAGTGAGAAATGATACATGCTCTGTTCACAAAGAGGCTGAAAAGCCACACACCATTACTTTAAGCGCTTTTCTATTTTTTTTTTTTTTTTTTGGTTCTTTTTTTCGGAGCTGGGGACCGAACCCAGGGCCTTGCGCTTCCCAGGCAAGCGCTCTACCACTGAGCTAAATCCCCAACCCCCTATTTTTTTTTTAAATACATTCTATAATCCTAGCATCCAGGAAGCAGAGGGAGGCAGATCTCTGTAAGTTCAGGTCCAGCCTGGTCTGTGTAGTGAGTCACAAGGTACCGAGGGCTGCAAATTGAGATCCTGTCTCAAAAAAACCAAACCGAAACAGAACTATACCTTACATTTCTTTCCCTCCCTCACTTCCTTTCTCTTTCTTTTCAGTTTGTGTCAGTCTGTCTGTCCATCCGTCCGTCCATCTTTCTATCATATCAAGGCATCCCTGCATTCGCCATGCTCCTGCTTCAGCTTCCCGAGTGCTGAGAATATAAGATAGTAGGCATGTAACCACCATCCCGGATCTAATTTTTTTTTTTCTTAAATGTAGACGACTCAATTAATGCTTCAGAGCATTCCTTTTTGTACCTAAAATGGTTAACTGACTTTCGGATAGACTTTTTATTTGAATTCTCTGGGGTCACCGGGCAGGAGACATGTAAACTTTATAACAATCACAGAGAGGACAGACTGATTCGTGTGCCTGAAGCGAATTAAATGTGTACTCACAAGCACATCGTTCTCACGCTGGGCAGGCACCAAAAAGGAGAAAAGAATGCAGGCCGAAGGTAGCAAGGAGCGAGTTTGTCAAATTAGAGAGGAACTCCCCAGACAACAACGGGCAACTGCTTTCATTTTTAGCTCAGTGTTGTTTTGAACGGACACCATTCATCCGTCAAATGTTTGCCGAGAGCTAGATATTGATCTATATTTTGGAACTAGAGCTGCACACAAAATAAAGTGCTTTTCCTTTTTCTCATGGAACATCTTTCAGGCAAGTAATTTATTCTGAATTTTTCCAAAGGAAGCCACACATCCAGATCGTTATCCCAATTAAGTATCTCCATTTAAAAAGAAAAAAAAAAAAAGGTTGGTTTGGATTAAACGGCATCTCATTTGAGGCCAAACAAGTTCATAGCCCTTTTGAGTTCGCTGCCCTGTTGGGAAACAAGCAATGTTAATGTGAAATGATATTAAAAGCCCACCCTCCACCGTGTTGATTTGACAGGCTGGGGAAAGTCTACAAATGAGACAAGACAAGGAAGCATTCTTCTTATTAAAGACATTGATTCCAAGAACAGAAAAAAAAATTGTGGCTGAATCTTTTTTCTTCCCACAAGGTCAAGCCCCTGGTTAGCTTCGAGCTTGGGGTAGAGGGAGGGAACCCAGGCTGGCTAGGTCTCTGAAACTCAGCCGCAGGCCAGTGAAGTCCTCCTCCTTTTCCCTCCCCAACAAAAGGTCAACATGTACTAGTTTTATAATTACTGAAAACGTCCAGTATTAAAATTTTCTAGAAGTAGCATTTTATAGAAATCAAGGGAGAGGGCAAATTGTTGGCCAGGTCTCTAGCCAACTTTTCCTTTATTAACATTTTATTTTTAGGAGGGGGGAGAAAATAGAAAAAGAAAATAAAACCCCAGATCTGCCCGTCCTAGTTCCCAGGACTCTGGAAGCTACCACTGTATGATTGCTAGACTCTCTTGGGAGTTTGCTGGAAGGGGTGGGAAGTGGCCAGCCAAGTCAGTCACCCTGAACCAGAGCAGCACAGAACGGGATTGAGTTGGAGGAGGAGAAATGGTTTTCCTGGCCCAGCCGGGTTTGGGGATGAGGTGGCATTTTCTTAAGTGCTGGCAAATAGATCATAGCTTCAGCCAAAGTCAGGGACACAGCTGGGGGACACAGCATCTGAACCGGAACACCCGTGTGTGGCAAACGGAGTGCATCTTCAGTCATAAATGGTTTCCTGTCAGGTGGGGAGTCCAGGCCTCACAGGCTGACCATGCTGGCCCTTACCAGAGATGGAGTCCCACTTCTCTTAGGGCTGCTGGCTGTGTAGGAGAAAGACAGGATGCTGCTGGGATGTCCTCCTCTGTGAATTTTTCTTATAAGTGATCAAAGTAAAGCTGCAAAGAGTAATCCGTTTCTTGCAGAGGCTTAGTGCGAGTGCTCTCTGCTTCTGAGTAGCCAGCCAGTGGGGAGGCGCTGGAGAGATGGCTTAGACGCATAACATGGTTGGAATGGTTACACCACGGCATTTGGCAAATGTTACAAGTTAGAGCATTTTCACTCTCAGAGAGGCCGGCTGCCCAGAGCAGCCTGTCTGAGGGTGGCTGCGTGCTTAGGAAAGAAAAATAGTAAATATACAGAAAAATCTATTTGCTTCTGCAACCCTGCGTATCAGGCTTTGGGGGAGAGAGAGAGAAAAAAAAGCAAAAGTCTGACAGAGCGGCTCGGTAGGGCAGCGATGAGTAAGAGGACTTGTAGCTGGGTATGAGATAGCCAAGCTGACCAGATAAGAGAAATGACAGGGCTCCGGGAAAATGACAAAGCTGGCCTTGTCAGGTTCTGATGGACACGGACAAGACCTTCCTGAGGAATACACGCAAGGTACAGTGACCTTCTTACTTATTCATAAATCTAGTACATTTAGTTGCAACAGATAAAATTGTGCATAAGGGTAGCTTAAAGAGCCTCTACCTATTCCAGGGAGGGAGCACCCCAGACCACCTTGCAGACAAGGAGCTCTATATGAGGTTGCTGAGGAAGGCTGTAGGGTGTCCTGGTAACTGTCTCCCGATGATCAGAATACGCCTTTTATGGCTAAACACCCTTTAAGCTGCAGGTACCTTGTTCCCACCACATCAGAAACTAAGGCACCAAGGCATCCTACCATACCTGTATATTGAGGTCTATATCCTCAAAGGACGAGGCAACAAGGTAACCCCTCCATGCTTTGTGGTTTTGCTCAGTGGTGTGTGTGTGTGTGTGTGTGTGTGTGTGTGTGTGTGTGTGTGATCACAGGAAGAAATGCTGTAAGAGGTAGATCTGATCCACCATGATTTGGAGAAGAAGTCATGCCATCCAAGCAGATACGATGTCAGATCCAGCACGGCAGAGAAACAACCCCATGGTGGGGAGGGGGTTTTGGACAGAGGGTTTAAGGAAGCCCCAAGTACCAGAGGAAGCAGGCTTAGAGTTAGCATCTGAAAGAATATCACTCTATTTTAAGTGGGTATATAAAAACCTGTTCCTATAAGGTGGAGATCTGTATAGCAGGGTGGAAGATCACAAGAGTACCCCGGTTTTGAAGCTAACTGTCGTTCAAAGGGAAAAAGTACTCAGCATGGAAACGAAGCACTAAGCACTAGACGTTCTGTCCAAGGTCGCTCCCCACGTCAATAAAACACCTTAGTTACCAGTGCCATCCTGACCTTGAGCTAGAAAACCCACTCTGTGCTCCTTTCTCTAGGCAGAGATGAAGTTCCCTTAGTAAATGTTCCCTAAAAAGCACAGCATCCCTTTTGGGTAAAACACACTGTAAAAGTGTAGGATTTTTTTTTAAAACTTACATAGTTTTGAATAGAAAACGTGTTGACATAATTCAGAACTTTAAATCTCTGACATTTCTTTGCACCCCTGTTCCCTGGGGCCAAGTGATGTCACTAGCCACTCACTGTTTTTCACCTTCATTTCTAAATATGTGGTGCTATAAGATCTACACGAAGAAATTACACCAAAAGATCTTGGCAATTTTTCAACTCCGTATACAGAAGGCTATCTTTTTTTTTTTCCAGATAAGTTGCTATAATTGTCAAGGTAGGGCTGTAACTCAACTGTTTTCTGTGTATGTAGACTTCCCGAGTGCTATAATTACAGGCATGCACCATGGTGCCTGGCTTCTCTATTTAGAACATTTTTTTTAAGACGAGGCCACAGCCTGATGTGTGAAAATCATGTAATTAACCTGCGACGGTGTGATGGTTAGTGCTAAAATGTCAACTCGCCACAGCCTAGAATTATCCGGGAGGAGAGTCTCGATTGAGGAATGACTGGATCAGGTTGACCTGTAGGCACGTCTCTGGGCTTGGGGAGAAGTGTCTTGATGGTTGATTGGGATGGGAGGACCCACCCTCAAGGTAGGCATGACCATTTCATTGGGTTGGACCCTGCACTGTCTAAACGTAGAGAGAGGTGGCTGGGAGCTAAGCAAGGAAGCAGGCAGGGTGGCCCGTGCTCTTGGCTGTGGATGGGCTGTGACCATCTGTCTCAAGCCCCTGCTGTTGTGTCTTCCCTGTAGTCATGGACTGTGACCTGGGGTTTCGAGCCTAACAACCCCCTTTCCCCTCTAAGATGTTTTGGTTCAGGGTGTTCTATGACAGCAACAGAAAAGAAAGGGACACATTCTGTGTGGGTGTTTGTGCCCTTCCAAATGCATATGTTGATACCAATTCTCCAGGGGTGGGGGTCTAACAAGGTTTTGGGGGTGGGTGGAGCTCTCAGGACTAGGATATATCTATCTATCTATCTCACAGAGAGCTAGCTCTGGCCCCACCACCATGTGAGGACACAGCGAGACAGTGTTTTCTCTGACTCACTTGACTCTGGAGTTCCCAAACATTCAGAACTGCGAGAAATGAACGTTGCGTGCAAGCCATCCGTCCTCTGGGGTTTTATTAATATAACTTCCGAAATTCTGAGCGTTTGACAAGCAGTGTTCCCCCGTGCGAGAGTGCATCTGTGTGATAAATTCCTGGAGAGGTGACAGAGTGTTGGATAAGGGCAAGCAGGTCTTTGTTAGAGACGCTCAAATTCCCCATCCCTGCTACGCACGGTGCGGGACTGTTTTCCACACAAGTGCTATTACGCCTTTTGGATCTTTGTCAACTGGCAAAGGTGAACAGTGGTTCCTCATTGTGTTCTGAGTTTGCGTGTCTCTATTGTTGTAAGCGAGGCTGCTGCTTTACATCTTCTCGGGAGACATTGGTATTTCTTGGACTATTTTGTAGAGGGTCGTGAATCTTTCCCTCGTCGTCTTTATATGCCTAAAACGATTATTTCATTTCTATGATTTACAAACAAGATAGCCCAGGCTGTATGATACCCTATCATGGGAGGAAGGAGGAAGAGACTATAAAAGAGAAGATGCTGGTGGCCAGAACAACCTCCCTGTAGTTGTCACCACTGGGAGAAAGGAAATCAGAGAGCAAGATGTCGCCAGATGGCCCAGTGACATCTTCTGTCTATCTTAATACAGTTGTCACGTTTGGGCTTCATGCCTCTTTTAATGAAACACCTTCCTCCCACAGGCTTGGGTGGGGTTTCTCTCTGCTGCCCTTTGAAAGACTGAGATCTTCCTCGTATGTCACAGAACAGAATCAGAGACAATGCCAGCTCCTATTTTACACTGTCCATTTAAGGCAGGACAGAACTGGCCATGTCTTCTGCCTTACAACATCCAAGCAAGGGTCTGAAACCCATTTGCCACATCTACAATTTATTCTTTTTCCGGAGCTAAGGACCGAACCCAGGGCCTTGCGCTTGCTAGGCAAGCGCTCTACCAGTGAGCTAAATCCCCAACCCCACATCTACAATTTTTAGGGGCCCCTCCCCTGCTTGTTTCCTTTTTGACTTTTGTTAAGACAAAAATTCTGATTCTCTGCTAAGCGCCGGTGTCACAGGTGCGAGCCACCAAGCCCAGTTTTGGCTTTTTTTCCTCTTTAATCAAAACTACTTCCTTATTCTTCTCTTACACGCGAGTGATCATGGGAGGTGCCACTCTCATCAGTCACAGCGCCACCACTGCATGATTAACCCTTGGTTCATCTCTAGATAAATTATAGCCATTGCTCTTCTCTTCCCTGACAATCTTTTCCTTGGGAAAGGACCCAAGACTCCAATCTATCTTCACATTAGTCTTTACCTTGAGAGCTCCTTCAAGGACCACTTCAAATGCCCACATCTCCATTACCATCCTATCGTTGACACTCTGGATGAAGAATAAACAGGGGAAGGCAAAGCACAAGGCCTATTTTTTATTAACAGTGATGACAAGGGCCAGTCTAGACCCCTGCTGGGATGAGGAGAGTGTGGAATCTACATAGTATGGCATCTACACAGTGTGGTGCGTGCACACAGTGTGGTGCGTGCACACAGTGTGGTGTGTGTACACAGTGTGGTGTGTACACATAGTGTGGTGTGTGCAAAATATGGCATCTACACATGTGGTGTGTGCACATGGTGTGGTGTGTGCACACAGTGTGGTGTGTGCACATAGTATGGCATCTACACAGTGTGGTGTGTGCACACAGTATGGCATCTACATACAGTGTGTGCACACAGTATGGCATCTACACACAGTATGGCATCTACACACAGTGTGGTGTGTGCACACAGTATGGCATCTACACAGTGTGGTGTGTGCACACAGTGTGGTAACCGCACAGTGTGGTATATTTACACAGTGTGATATCTACACAGTGAGCCAAACAAGAGCTAACTGGGAATGCTATCACAGAAAAGGACACATGGCTGCGTCACACAGTGCTGACTCTGGGGCCCAGGAAGATGACACTGTGGGCAACAGTGAATATTATGTAAGCAGAGGACCCTAGCATCAATGTCAGAAGCTGAGTGTGGCTGCATCCATGTCTGTTACCTCAGTGTTGGGACAGAGGCAGGAAGATTGCTGTCCAGTCTGCCGGCTTGCCAGACTAGCACCAGGTGCACTGGGATACAACGTCTCAAGGAAGTGAGGCAGAGACAGACTCCATCAGGAGACCCACTTCCCCTTCTGGCCTCCAAGTGTACTCCTGAACAGCCACACCCATTTACCACCTCTCCTCCAAGGGTGGAGCTAGCACTGTTGCTAAGCACCAATATCTCAGATGACCCTCCGACCCCTGGACAAGATGCCCATTCCTACCCACAGTTTGCAAAGGAAAAAACAGACCAAGACACGGTCTTAGTGACAACAGTTCACTGAAGCTCCAGAGCTTCGGTTTATGTAACTGTGGAAAACGAAGGTCCTGAACGCTATCCTTGTCTATCAACACAAGCACTGAAACCCAACCCAAAAGTGAGTTCACCGTAGACATTTTTGTTTTGTTTGACATGGGTCTCTTGTAGCCCAGGCTGGCCCTGAACTCACTTGTACCCGAGAATGATGTGCTTACTTCCCAAGCTCCCGGATTGCAGGCATGCTGCAACATGCCTGATGTATGCAGGGCTGGATATAGAACTTTTAAGCTTTGTTCATGTTAGGCAAGCCCTGTACCCTCTGAACTCCATCTCCAACCTTTGGTTGCTCATTTTAATGACTACTTTTCTACCAGTTGTAGAGACTAGGAACCAGGAGGAGGAATTTCAGAACTACAATTCTACTGGGGAACCGGAAGCAACCTGCTTTGCAAGCTAGGACGAAACCCCTAGGACACCCTACAATCAAGGCGGGGGGGCGCATCCATGCCACAGGGATTCTTACCATCATTGCAAGCTTTGGCAAGTCTTCAAGGGCGAAGATCATGCCTGACCTCAGAGTCTCGCTGTAGCTTGTTCATGGTGTCTCAGTGTGCAGGGTAAGTTCTAATCAAGCTAGGACAAGGCAATCCAGCAGGTCTGTGCTTGGGACACAGGTGGGGACATCTATTTGTGGGAGACACACAGGTGGGCAGCGCTGGAGGTGAGATTTAAGTGGAGTCCGCAGGACCTGGGTTTTCATTAGCTTCATGGGATTCAAGGAGCTGAGGGCATCAACTTGCATTCCATTCTCCTACCAGAATCGGGAGGGAAGAGTCACTACTGGGGTGTGGTGCTAACCGGGCAGGCGCTGTGAGACTCTGAGGGAAGACAGCTGTGACTCAGAGGCTTCCAGGAGGATCTACAGGGTTTGCACAGGCTGGGGCAAGCTCCTCACCCATCTAGCCACAGGCCACACAGCTTCTGTTCTAGAAGCATCTCCTGGTGCCTGCATTTCTTGGTCTTGAGGAAATAGAAAGGCTAGGATTGACACTCCCAATCCACACTTGATTTTAGGGCACATGTGTCGATTTTATTCTATGTAGTGTTCCTTCTGTGTTGGGATCAGGCCCCCCCCCTTTTTTTTCTTTTTTTCGGAGCTGGGGACCGAACCCCGGGCCTTGCGCTTGCTAGGCAAGTGCTCTACTGCTGAGCTAAATCCCCAACCCCAGGGATCAGGCCCTTTTGGAGAATTTTGGTACCAGACCAGACAGTTACGAACACATAGTATTTTCTGATGGCGGTCAAGGAAGAGCTATGGGGACAGAATTGGAAGGGAAAGTAGAAAACCTGTGTGTGTGTGTGTGTGTGTGTGTGTCTGTGTGTACACACATGTGCACGTTCACTCTTCTGACAATGTAGAATTAGCTCTGTTCCCCAGTCCTGGCTGCACAACACAAACGCAGGCGTCTTTGACCCCCTTCCTTTCCACATTCTATACTTCTGCACCCACAGGTTCTTCCTTTTGGTTACCTTCCGGTGGCCTGTGTTGTCACTCAGTTCTCTTGCTTGGGTAGTGGAATAGCCCTGTATCCGGCCTGGCAGATGACTCTATTCTAAAGAGACACGTGTGTCGCTCAGTCTCACTACCAGGGTCTTGAAACAATGAACCCCAAAGACACGGGAATCCCCCCCCCCCCCGCCCAAGGAATCTCAACCTGGGAGAAGGAAAAGACACAAGCTGGATGGGGTAACTTTGTTTCCCTAAAAGAGATTGCAAACAATCCTACGGACTTGTCAGACGCCTTACAGGATGAGACAGAAACCCAGATAATGACGGGGCAAAGGTCAGGGCCACACCTTTGCCAGGACGGCTTAGATGCGCACATCCTCAGCTCCCTGCTTCAGTTTTGATCTCAGAGCTGGAGAAGTGGCTCAGTGGCTAAGAGCATTGGTTGCTCACCCTGAGGACTTGGGTTTGATTCTCGGCTCCCACGTGTTAGTTTTTTTACCATGTTGAACTCTAGTTCTGACAACCCCTTCTGTTCCCCTATGGGTGCAACATCCACATGGTGCACAGACCATGCAGACAAACACCCATACATATAAAATAAAAATAAATAAATCTGAAACAATTTAAACTTTAATCTCATTTCAGGATATTGGACACAAGGGGCTCACTACTTGTCTTTCTTCCAAATGTGGCCACACTGAACACATGCCTTTTTTCTGCTTTTCGTTTTTAATTTGGCTCTTTTAATTGGCTTATCGGGGATGGGTGGCTCAACCTAACCAGGGGTACAGACTGTGACCCCCAAGTTTGCTAACAGCCTCTTCGTTTGCTTGAGACAGAGTCAGATGTACGTCATGCTGGCTTCAAAGTTGCCATGTAGCCAAGGCGAGAGCCACTGTGCTCAGTTTGTGTGGTGCTGGGCATTGAACTCAGGGTCTCATGCATTCCTGGCAAGCGCTGTGCTAACTGAGCTGCACTCCTCCCCAGCATGCAGAATAGCCTCTTAGCTGATTTTTATGATGACAATCTTTTATTTTTTTTCCCTTCTTCACTCTGGGTCCCATCAAAATCAGCTGTGAAATGTGTCTTCAAGCATTTGCTTCTTATAGAATCTTTCCATGGCTTCTCTGATTTAAAACCTTTAACATATCCCAAGTGGACTCACATACATACATATATGTGTGTGCATACATATACACATAAACATACACATACATTACACATACACATATACATACATTACACAAACACGTATATATACATATACAAACACCAACATATACATCATATACACATACACATACATTATATATACACATTACATACATACACACATATATTAGTACATATATGTACATTACATATATACACACATATTGCACATACACATATACATATACATTACATATACACATACATATACATGCATCATATGCATACACAAACATACATATCCATCATATATACAACACACAAACATTACGCATACACATATACATTACATATACACATACCATAGGCATTACATATATGCATACATACACAAACACAAACATATACATTATATACACATACACGTACATATGCAACATGTGTGTTATTTTTTCCTTTCTTTCTTTTTTTTTTTTTTTTGGTTCTTTTTTCCGGAGCTGGGGACCGAACCCGGGGCCTTGCGCTTCCTAGGCAAGCGCTCTAACCACTGAGCTAAATCCCCAGTCCCCATTTTTTCCTTTCTTATCTAAGTTCTGTGTTTAAAATGTCCAGACATCTTCCCCTCCATCCTTCCTTCTTTCCGTGGCGTCGTCTCCTAAAACTTTCTAGCCCTCCTGAGTCAGGAAAGACTAAACTGATCACGGGAAGGTCTTCTGTCATTTCTGCTGAGGTCACTACTCTCTGGCTGGCATCTTGCCACAGTCTCACTTCCAGAAGCAACGATGCAAAACCTGCTCAAGCAGAGCTCTTTAAATCGCACGCCAGGGCAGCGATGCTTTGCTAAAGTCACTGTTTACCCAGCCGTTAGTCCGTGCAGCAGAGCAGACTGACTTACTGAGATTCCCCGGGGAGGAATCGGGTGAAATGCCCGAATTATTTGGACCACAGCTCATGTCCTAGAGCCATGCACGCGTCCTCAAGCAATTCCAAGAGGTGCCATTGGCTGGTAGGGGGCTAAAATGGGTAACCCCCTTTCCCATCATCAGGGCATTGTGGAAGAACCTTAGTCCTGGGGTCCTAAACAGGAAGGCAGGAAGGAGGCAGGCAGCCACCCAGGCAAAACTTTGGTTCTAAACTCAGTGTTACCAGAGCATCAGAAGGGAAAACGGGGCTGAGTGAAAGGTTCCGCCATGTGTCACCTTCTCAACTAAATTCTGACATCCTTAGGACGTGACTCTGCCTTGGATCCTCTTTGGCACTTGGTAAAGTGCTGTGCACACAGCAAATTACCCTACACGTTACTAGTCATTAGCCGCACAGACGAGTTTCTATCCAGTTCCATACCGCGGGGAGAAGAATCTCCTGAGGGATGGGATTCCATTTCTCTAAGAGTTCCCAGGGCCTCGCTTAGACATGTGTTGAGTCTCCAAATCCACTCTGCTATAAGGAAAACCATAAATGCATTGCAATGAATACAGTACTTAGCCTTCAATTAAATCTCACATCTGTTTGAGACCTTCCTAGAAGATGCCAGTTAGGAACCAAGAACAAAGGGACTTGAACCGATACAGAAATCTTAGAGAAAGTCAGGAATCCTAGGTCCTTGGGAGTCCAGGCGTGACTCTTTCTCATGGCTTCTCAGTGTGCCAGGACTCGCCCAGACACTGACTGCTACTGTTGAATGGCCTTACACATTTGAGTCTAGATGGCTTCTAGATCGAAGGAGAGGACCACGGCAAGCTAGAAGGGACATTTCAGGAACTGGCATTAAGATTTCCCTCTTTTTGCAGTATGTAGATTGATCACGGGAGATGTGGGGATCTATACACCCTGGAGCAAAACATGAGAAGGACCCACTAGTCTAAGGGTTTCCAGAGTCACAAAAGGGGACTGTAGATCCTTTCCTAGATTCTAGCTCTGGGTGTGGAGCTAAGGACCAGAATGGTTAATAAACATCACTGGTCTGAGGCAAATGCTTTGCAAAGAGAAGCTGAACTTTGACCTTTCCGGTGAGTTTTAGTACACAGAGGACAAGCCAAAGTTCAGAGAAGTCCTGAAACGAAGGCTCCTGCTTAGAGAACACTTCTTTCCACAGCCCCAGGAATGGCTGTATGCAACGTACATTCAGAAATGTGAACCATGAATATGAACCGTGAATACCAGCCCAACGGGGCCTCCCAGCCTCACTGTGATATGGAGTTTCACAGAACAGGGCTTCCCGGCCACAGACCACTGCTTTTCATATGATGATTGCATGCTTTGGTTCTCAGTGAGGAGTTAGTTCTCCTCAAGGAATAGTTGGCAATGCCTGGAGGCCCTGGTGGGAGCCATAACGGTTGGGCGGAGTGCTGAGAGACGGGAGTGCCCTAGGATGCAATGAACAAAGTCCCACCACAGGGGGTTATCTGGCCCCAGAGGTCAGTAATACTGGGGTTGGAAACCCTGGACTAGAGCCACGGAATCATGAGGAAATAAAGCACTTAATCCTCTGATGACAGCCCGAGAACCGCTGTGATGGATTTTTTGACTCTGAGCAATTTAATATTTTCAGTAGACAGCATAAACGTCTTCCTCGGGGCCCCATACGCTGTATATCTTCTGTACAGCAGAAATTTAAAATGGTACTTAATTGCTTTTTTATGTAAATCTGTATCAGAGAACATTCGTTGTCAGACTTACCCCAGCCTAACAGACTTATTGACAAGACACTGAAACTCAGTAGGTGCAGTGTCGATGTCTTTAAATGGCAAATTGTATTTCACCCTTTAATGTGCAATCCTAGAATAGATAACTATATACACATACACCCATATACACATACGCTTACATATACACATACACACTCATATCCCCATGCATACATTCATACACATATGCACACAAGCATTCAAATGCACATAAACACAATACAATATGTGCATGCATATATACATACAGACACATATACAGGACATGTAATCACACACATATGCATACATATACATGCATTTGCATATACACACATATACACATGACATGTAAACATACACATATATACATATGCATACCTATACACAGTTATGTACATAATACATACATACAACATAGATGCGCGCACACACACATGCGCATACACACCATTTTTAGTACATAACACTGATGTAGATGGGTATGAGTCCTCTCTTTCCTCTGAGATTTTTCTGAGCACAGAAAGCAGAAATGTGGTTTAAAGATAATACTTCCAGCAGACCAGGAAGACTCAGGTGGTTTAAAAATACACACCCTGGGGGTTGGGGATTTAGCTCAGTGGTAGAGCACTTGCCTAGGAAGCACAAGGCCCTGGGTTTGGTCCCCAGCTCCAAAAAAAAAGAAGAAAAAAATACACACCCTGGAGTTCCCAACAATCAAGGGTTTGCTGTATCTCTGTTTTTCAACAAAGAACTCTGCCTTGCTATCCTTTTCCCATGCGTATTTTTTTTTAATTAGGAAAAATTCTAAAAAAGAAATATTCTGCTTTTTTACATCATTATCTCTCAATATTCATGCATCATACATATGTTCTCTATAAATTAATATACCTTCCATGATGTTTAAAATGTTCTGTAATTATCTTAACATAAATTCACTAGTCTATTAGTATTTAAACCAAAAAATTAAAAGTGAAATATTTCTGTTCCTATTTCAGTTTAGCACTCCATGTGCTTTGAGGTAATATGAAAGATAACAATTTTCTATAAATCTCTGAAAAGATTAGCAGTTCTTTTTTTTCTGTATATATATATTTATATTTATATAAAAAGACCAATAATAGCAGTGTGTTATGCATCAACAGCAGCAACACCTTTTCCAGGTTCTGCAGTCATCTGAACAAAACTGTAGAGACATCCAGCATACTCCATTAAAAAAAAAAAGTAAAAAAACAAAACCGGAGAAAACAGCACAGTTCTGTTACTCTTGTGGTACCTGGCACCATTTTTTTTTTAAATTAGCTTTTCAATCATCATCTGGAAAGAAAACATTCTGAGCAACATCATTAAAAACAGCTCTGATAAAGCACGGTCACTACTACGTATCATAAAGCAGGTACAAGCTATTTTACATCCACAGAGGTATGATACAGTACTGTCCTACATCTATAATACTAGAGGATACAATTTAAAAGGCATTATTTGAGACTTGATTCTACTTTTCCAGCTGAGGGCCCAAAGGATGGTGTGACACAGCTTTGTAAAGAAACATACTCTAGACAGGATTTCCTTTCACTAGTGGCACAGTTCTAAGGATTCATTCTCTCCATGAATGTCAGCTAAAACCGTTATTAAAAAAATGAAATATCCCTAGAACAAAACCGTATAACCACTGGATTCACATGAAGATGACCTAGTGGAGACAAGCTGGACCTCACCTTACCAACAAGCTATCAAATCTGTTATGTTTAAACAGTGAGACCGCCAAGGAAGGAGATGCCAAGTGGTGCTTCAAAGCTTCGGACCACAATCAAACACAGCATCCTTTTCAACAGAAGCAGAAGCTCATCTGAATATGCTCATGGATGCTGACATCAACATTTAATCATCTCCTCACTCATCCAGGAAGAGGGGGAGATCAGTTACTACTGTACTTTATTGTGTTCAACCAAATCACCATGTTACAAAAATAGCAAGCTGCCATAATAAAAAATAATGCTCCTCTATCCAGCACCAGATAGCATCATTTTACTTTCAAGCCTAGAAATTGCACACTTGTATATAAACCAATCGAAGATGAGGATTGAGAGTTCATCTTGGTGGATTTTTCCTTTGATGAATATGAAGTGTCCTTCCTTATCTTTTTTGATGACTTTTAATTGAAAATTGATTTTATTTGATATTAGAATGGCTACTCCAGCTTGCTTCTTCTGACCATTTGCTTGGAAAGTTGTTTTCCAGCCTTTCACTCTGAGGTAGTGTCTGTCTTTGTCTCTGAGGTGTGTTTCCTGTAGGCAGCAGAATGCAGGGTCCTCATTGCGTATCCAGTTTGTTAATCTATGTCTTTTTATTGGGGAGTTGAGGCCATTGATGTTGAGAGATATTAAGGAATAGTGATTATTGCTTCCTGTTATATTCATATTTGGATGTGAGGTTATGTTTGTGTGCTTTCATTCTCTTTGTTTTGTTGCCAAGACGATTAGTTTCTTGCTTCTTCTAGGGTATAGCTTGCCTCCTTATGTTGGGCTTTACCCTTTATTATCCTTTGTAGTGCTGGATTTGTAGAAAGATATTGTGTAAATTTGGTTTTGTCATGGAATATCTTGGTTTCTCCATCAATGTTAATTGAGAGTTTTGCAGGATACAGTAACCTGGGCTGGCATTTGTGTTCTCTTAGGGTCTGTATGACATCTGTCCAGGATCTTCTGGCCTTCATAGTTTCTGGCGAAAAGTCTGGTGTGATTCTGATAGGTCTGCCTTTATATGTTACTTGACCTTTTTCCCTTACTGCTTTTAATATTCTTTCTTTATTTTGTGCGTTTGGTGTTTTGACTATTATGTGACGGGAGGTGTTTCTTTTCTGGTCCAATCTATTTGGAGTTCTGTAGGCTTCTTGTATGCCTATGGGTATCTCTTTTTTTAGGTTAGGGAAGTTTTCTTCTATGATTTTGTTGAAGATATTTACTGGTCCTTTGAGCTGGGAGTCTTCACTCTCTTCTATACCTATTATCCTTAGGTTTGATCTTCTCATTGAGTCCTGGATTTCCTGTATGTTTTGGACCAGTAGCTTTTTCCGCTTTACATTATCTTTGACAGTTGAGTCAATGATTTCTATGGAATCTTCTGCTCCTGAGATTCTCTCTTCCATCTCTTGTATTCTGTTGGTGAAGCTTGTATCTACAGCTCCTTGTCTTTTCTTTTGATTTTTTATGTCCAGGGTTGTTTCCATGTGTTCTTTCTTGATTGCTTCTATTTCCATTTTTAATTCCTTCAACTGTTTGATTGTGTTTTCCTGGAATTCTTTCAGGGATTTTTGCGATTCCTCTCTGTAGGCTTCTACTTGTTCTCTAAGGGAGTTCTTTATGTCTTTCTTGAAGTCCTCCAGCATCATGATCAAATATGATTTTGAAACTAGATCTTGCTTTTCTGGTGTGTTTGGATATTCCGTGTTTGCTTTGGTGGGAGAATTGGGCTCTGATGATGCCATGTAGTCTTGGTTTCTGTTGCTTGGGTTCCTGTGCTTGCCTCTCGCCATCAGATTATCTCTAGTGTTACTTTGTTCTGCTATTTCTGACCGTGGCTAGACTGTCCTATAAGCCTGTGTGTCAGGAGTGCTGTAGACCTGTTTTCCTCTTTTTCAGTCAGTTATGGGGACAGAGTGTTCTGCTTTCGGGCGTGTAGTTTTTCCTCTCTACAGGTCTTCAGCTGTTCCTGTGGGCCTGTGTCCTGAGTTCACCAGGCAGGTTCCTTGCAGGGGAAAAGTTGGTCCTACCTGTGGTTCCAAGGCTCAAGTTTGCTCGTGGGGTACTGCCTAAGTCCTCTCCGCAGCGGCAGCAACCGGGAAGATCTGCGCCGCTCTTTCCGGGAGCCTCCGTGCACCAGGGTTCCAGATGACGTTTGGTGTTTTCCTCTGGCGTCTGGATGTGCACAGAGTGCAGTCTCTTCTGGTTTCCCAGGCGTGTCTGCCTCTCTGAAGGCTTAGCTCTCCCTCCCACGGGATTTGGGTGCAGAGAACTGTTTATCCGGTCTGGGTCTGTTTCCTTCAGGTTCTGGCGGTGTCTCAGGCGCAGGGATCCTGCCGCTCCTGGGCCCTCCCCTACGGGAACCCAGAGGCCTTATACAGTTGCCTCTTGGGCCAGGGATGTGGGCAGTGTTGGTGGTCTCCTCTGCTCCGCAGCCTGATCAGGCGGTGAGGTCTCTCTCCCATGGGGTTTGGGATCAGAGAGCTGCTGCTGGCCGGGATCCTCGGGTGTGGGACTTCCGGTCTCCCATGCGTATTGAAAGAGAATGGTATCTGAATGGAGGGGCTTGCCGCAGGGCGGGCAAGCTTTTATTTTATTTTACTTATTTATTTTTTTGTGGCATATAGGCAAATTTCCTTGTGATCCACCCAGATTAAATTTTTTCCAGTCGTTGGCCTATGAACCACTGCTAATTTGCATGGTATTATTTTCCGTTTGATTTACAAATAGATAGTAATTGTGGATTTGGCCTCTTTCCCTTCTCGACATGAGCGGTCAACCATGTGGTTGGAAAATTTATTGAGAAATTTAATGCTTTTTTTTTTTTCTTTTGGTCTTCTGGAATTTTCTACACTTCTGTTATAAGAAGGCAACTGGGCCTTCATGCTTCCTTGTCTAAAGGGCGATTATGATTCAGAACCGACTGGAAGCTGAAACAGCAGACTGGCTCTCTTTCCTCCTTCTGTTTCATTTTTCTGAAAGTCCCGATTGGGTGAAGGAATGTGCTGTGTGGATTGGCAGGGAGAAGGAAGTGGACAAAAGTCGGGAGAAGCATGAAGCATTCTTCAAGTCAGGGGAGGGAATTTGCCTGTGGGCCTCTGCTGAAGAGGACCTGGCTGGTACCAAGAAAGACTCATTTTAGGCACCAGGAATTCAGTCTCAACCAATAGTCTTGTGCTGGACCCCAACCGAGAGGTGACAGCATCACCCATATGCATGGGCTGGGATGTGCTCTCTGCAAATGTCACAAGACCTGGACCCTAAGGACATTGGCCCTAAGGGGGGGGGTCTGCTAGAAGGAGGTCTGTGGTGTCTGAGATGCAGTTTGCAGCCGTCTTAATAGAAAGGGGGCTTTGATTTGATTTCTGGAGAACGAGGCAGATCTTCATTTCTTTTCCGATCGCACTGGTGGCGCACGATCCAGCTACCCGTTTACCTCCCGTGTGAGTCAGACTCCGTTTGGTTCGGGTACAGTAGTAACACTTAAGTCTTCAAACCTCAGTGACTTGCTACCACCATGACAGATTTCTGTTATGCTGCGCGACTAGCCAAGGTCATTAGGGATTCCACTCCGTAAAATGGCTTGAAGCCCGTTTGATAGACACAAAGGATCTCGAGGACATGGACCTCAGGGTCCTCGAAGCAAGGAGTGGAACCGTGGGGTTCAGCCCTGGCTTCCCAATACTTTGTCACGTAGTGACGTTGGCAGCTGCAGTTGACATCATGCCATTAGCTAGAGCTGGTCACAGGACCCACCCACTGGCCTGGCATCAGGCACACACACACACACACACACACACACACGTTACGGCTATGCGTCGTAATGCCTCTGCTATAGGATTTCTTTTAACTTAACGCCATCAATATTGCACATTTGTGTAGCACTCCTTGAAGGCAGAGTTTTGGGCCATTTGAATAGATTATCTTACTCTAGAACCCTCCAACCCGGAAGAGGATTAAGGTCCACAAGTAGAAGTAATAACGGTTAAGTGGAAGCTTAATATGAAGCTGGGTTTTGACCACAGCCTTTCCCGCTCTTCCCCAGTAGCTTGAGAGAAACTGATGCCTTGTCAAGAATTTAATTTGACGGGGATGCAAATTAGCACAGCCACTATGGAAATCAGCCTCAGGAAACTAAAAATAGACACGACCCAGCCATACCACTTGGGTATTTATCCAGTACTTAGAACGGAGACACCTGCCCACAGTTCTGTTAGCCCCAAGATAGGAAACCAGTCCAGATGCTCATCAACAGATGGATGGAGAAAATGGGGTGCAGATATACGCATGCACCTACACGGGGGCTAAAGAAAAATTAACTTATGTCATTCGCAAGAATATTGCCGGGAAGTGGACGGCATCGTGCTACGATAGGTAAACCGTGCCTCCATGCGCAGAGTCTAGACTTAAAAAGTGACATAAAAGTAGAAGGGGGACTGTTGGTGGGGAGTCAGGGCGGGAGGAAATAAGAAAGGGTGACAGGAAGGGAAAAGGACACACTGTCTGCTCCCTTTCCTATGTGGAACTAAGGTTTACATATCCTATGCAGAGGGCACAGGGGAAGTTAATGAGTGACTCTGAGTGTCAGGCAATGATACACCCTTGCGAAAGGAACACAATGAAACCCAACGTTTTTGTGCGCTAAAACATTAATAAGGAAGCTGATTGATGCCACTTTCCTGCACACAGTGATTGTGGTGTGGGGAAACACAGGGGTTTGTCATCCGTTTGCTGTTTGAAAAAGCAAGAACGGCATGGACATTTAGTGAGATGATTACCAAAAAAGTCCCCGTTTCCTGACGCATAGTCCTCCCTCGGTGACGAGGACACGTTGCTTCCTCTCCCCAAGAGCTGGAATCTGGATGTGTTGCAACGGGGCCTCTTCACTGCCTGGTGCTGGCCTTGCCCTGACCCTGTACGTGCACAGCCCTGGCTCAGCTATTGCGTAATACCTATCCAGAGGGTGGTGTGGCTTGTGGAGAGGGACCCAAATGAGAATGTGCACATCATAGACTGTCCTTGGGCTGCAGACCACAGGGACTTCTGTCCCGATGAGGAAAATAGACGAATCAAATCTCAGAGCAACCAGAGACCCGGAATGGGTCTGAACAAAGGCAATGGGTAAACTTGACACAACCCTGACTTTATTCCTCACACTGTTTAGGTAACATCGCAATTTTAACCCATTCAAACCTCACTGGAGCTCGTGATGGTATCAGCATGGTTTTATTCTCTCCATTGTAAGGATTTGGGAGCCAGGAACTGGTGCCAATGGCTGTGGCACTGTCAGCAACCGGCCTTATGACAAATTCCTGCTTATGACAGACTCCAAGCAGGACACCAGAATTTTTTTTTTTTTTTTGAGCTGGGGACCGAACCCAGGGCCTTGTGCTTGCTAGGCAAGCGCTCTACCACTGAGCTAAATCCCCGCCCCCAGGACACCAGAATTTGATCCAGAGATCCCACCAGTACTGACCCACTATCAACACAGACTACTACAGCTTACACTTCCATGGAAATAAATCTGCCTCCCTAATGTCTGAGCTTCAAAGAGGAGAATCGATGCCCCAGACAACTGGGCAGTATGCCTCTTGAACTCGTGTTCATCTGGTCTTTGGTTCTATGACCTGGCTGAAATGAAGTTGAACTCAGTGTTACATTTCAGGTCTACAGTTGAAAATGTCTGAACTGAAACAACCCAGTGTGTGTGTGTGTGTGTGTGTGTGTGTGTGTGTGTGTGTGTGTGTGTGTGTCTGTCTGTCTGTCTGTCTTTCTCTCTCTGTGTGTCTGTCTCTCTGTGTATCTGTCTTCTGCCTCTATGTCTGTCTCTCTTCTTTCTCTCTCTGTGTGTTTTCTGCCTCTGTGTCTATCTCTGTCTCTGTCTGGCTCTCTGGATGTCTCTCTGTCTCTCTCTGTGTTTCTGTCTCTCTGTGTCTCCGTCTGTCTGTCTGTCTCTGTCTCTGTGTCTTTCTATGGGCATGTCCGTCTGTCTGTCTGTCTGTCCGTCTGTCTGTCTGTCTCTGTCTCTGTGTCTTTCTATGGGCGTGTCTGTCTATCTGTCTGTCTGTCTGTCTCTGTCTCTGTGTCTTTCTATGGGCATGTCCGTCTGTCTGTCTCTCTGTCTGTCTCTGTCTCTGTGTCTTTCTATCGCATGTCTGTCTGTCTGTCTGTCTGTCTGTCTCTGTCTCTGTGTCTTTCTATGGGCCTGTCTGTCTGTCTGTCTGTCTCTGCTCTCTGTGTCTGTTTATGTCTCTGTCTTCCTGTGTCCCTGACTTTCTATGTCTCTGTCTCTCTCTGTGTCTCTCTATGTCTCTCTCTCTCTCTCTCTCTCTCTCTCTCTCTCTCTCTCTGTATGTGTGTGTGTCTGCAGGAGCGTGTGTGTATGCATGAACATGTGAGTATGTTTGTGAGAGCCAGAGGACAGTCTATGGTTCCTCAGACATTGTCCACCTTGTTAGCTCTTGAGACAGGGTCCCTCACTGACCTGAGGCTATGTTCTGAAAGCTCAGGAATCTATTTCAGGAATTTCCACCTCCCCAGCACTGAGATCAGCACCTTCCACCCAGCCCCCACTTTTCTTTTACGTGGATTCTGGAGATGGACTCAGGTTCTTATAGCAACAGTACAAGGACCTGGCTCCCTGTGCCCAAAACATCTCCCGACACGGAAGTCTAGCTATTTTGTGTAACCGAGCCTGAATGAGCCTTTTCCTTAGTCTGAATATATAGATAACAAGAGTACCTTCACACGGAGTTCTGAGGGTTAAATGATACACTGTTTTAACACTGTCCCAAGCAGGAAGAGCTGTCATATGTCAGCTGCCTCCTCTGTATGGCAAGGTCCATAGAGGTACGGCTTGAGGGAAAAGGTCTTCGTAAGTCGAGGTCAGCTTGTTTTGCTAGTCAAAGAGAGGGAGCTCTCTAAAATCTGCAGAAAGAGGAGATAGAAATAGATAGATGACAGATAGATAGGTAGTTGATGATAGAGGACAGATGATAGATAAATACAAAGACACATAGATACATATATAGATGGATGGATGGATGGATGGATGGATGGAGAAAATGTTTCTGAAACACGTGAACACACTACAGCGAGAGATTACTCTATGTTCTCTATCCACCTCCAAGCTCTAGGTATTTGACATTGAACGTTGCGGGAGAGATTGCTCCCTACTTTCTTTGTGGAAGGGTCAGCTCTGTCTAAGTCAGACAAAGGGCAATCACCAGCCTGCAAGTGTGGGTGAATTTTTCTTGGCATGGGAGACCACGGACATTGTTTCTTCACTCTTAACCCAACCACCAAACACAAACGGAGAGGGCCGACTATTGCTTGGGAACCAAATAACTCACATGGAATGCTAGCGGAAAACCAGCTGGTGGTCTTTCACTACTGGTGACTCAGTGTTGAAACCAGTGTTGAGGGAATCCCAGCTCCCCTTTGGATTCATATTACACCCTCCTCCACAGACCAGAGAAACTCAGGCTCCAGGAAATAAGCCTCAGGTTACACAGCACATACGGGGCAGCCATAATGGAGCTCAGGAACTGCCTACTGAGCCCCTTAAACTGTCTCGTTCACTCACTTATCCATCCATCCATCCATCCATCCATCCATCCATCCATCCACTTATCTGATATTTTATGAACACCTATGCTGTACAAGTGGTATTTTAGGTACTAGAACAAACACACCTTCACCCTTCTATGAATGTCTTCTGGCTATTGTAGGTAGTCATCATAAATTTGGTGGCTCGAAACAACATATTCTTTCACAGCTTGAATCTAAGAGTCTGAAAGACATGTCAGTAATGCTGAACTCCTTTTGGGGCTCTATGTGAGTGTCTATTTCTCTGTTTCTCCAGCTTCTGGTGACCATGATTGTCATCTTGGACACCTCATTCCAGTCTCTGTCTGCATGGCCACCTCCTTTGTGTTTACTCTCTCTCTTATAAGGACGCTTGGCAATGGATTTGTGGGGGTGGGGAGGCATCTTGATAGTCTACAATGAGCTTTCATTTTAACTTAATTAAATCAATCAAAAGTTATTTTTGACTTAATTACTTAAATGACTCCCCCTGCTTCCCAGAGTGAGATGCTAGTCCCAGGACCCAGGAGTTAAAATGTGGAACCCTCATTCAACCCAAGAAATCCTTAGGAAGCCTAGGATCCAGTGAGGTTATTCAATAAACAAGACTGTAACAAGTTGTGTTGGAAAGTTAAATGGGGCTTGGGGAAAAGAAACACCCAGGATTCCCTTTGGTTGGTAACATAGAACATTTTTTTCTTTGAAAAGGTGACCTAGACAAGTGGAAGAGTTAGCTGGCTGACTCTGGGAGAGTTGAGCTCTTCTGGTGTACCTGCTCATTAAATCATAACCTTGTCAGTAGGTAATGTTTCCAATGAGAGGAGCACAGAGCTCCTTATCAGGAGATCGGGGAAGATGTACTTCTCATGCATATAGATGAAATGGTTTTACTATCACAAAGTATAAATCGTCTTTGTAGATCATGGACTCCATGGTTGCCAAAGAAAGGGGGTCATGGCTTGTACAGATATAATACAAAAATGTATAAATCCAAGCTTATAAGCTTTTGGCTGACTTCTATCTCTTAATGGGTTTAGAACTAACAGCAGTACAGAATGTTGCCCAATGGGGGTATCTGGTTGTTTCGCTTTGTAATGAGTTTATCTTGGAGAGGCCACTGATACATCAGGCAGTCAACGATCACGTTATTGATCAGGTTTTCATCTGATTATAATCGATTTAACTTTTTCCCAGCCCCTAAATTTGCAGCCACATCCATGGCATATTGATTGATTAATTACACATTGTCTTATTACAGCAGACTTGAAAGTGAAGTCTGAGAAGAATCTAGCTGGCCTGGGGACCTTTGGTTTCTCTTTGGACAGAGGTCAGTGGCTTTGAGTTCACTTTCTTGCCTGTTTAACTCTACGACCTACGACAGAACCATTTGTTCCTATGTCCCACTTCAGTTGATTTCTGATTCTGTTTCTTTGCACTGAATGACAACCTTGAGAAGCTGCAGTCCAGGCGCTCTTGGAGTTTTAGCTTAATGCAGCTGTCAGTCAAGTGTCGAGATCGGAAGCTCCATTGAAAAGATAAGGCTCGGGGGTTGGGGATTTAGCTCAGCGGTAGAGCGCTTGCCTAGCGAGCGCAAGGCCCTGGGTTCGGTCTCTAGCTCTGAAAAAAAAGAAAGAAAAAAAAAAGAAAAGATAAGACTCGTGGAGAATGGTCCAAATGATGGCTGATGTCCACTGCCCTGTAGCATCAAGACTTTACCTTCTTTCCTTTGGTGTGATAAGGACCCAGCCATGGGTCTGGGTGAACATAATTCCACAAGACGTGATGCTGAGGGCCATCTTGGGGGGGGGTGCCCTAAGGATGTGGAGGAGTATGGCAGCTCTTATGCAACATTATGACTTGTGGTGGTGGTGACAGTGCCAGTGGCAGTGGTGGTGATAGTGATGGGGGTTAAGACAGGAGGGCTTTGGGATGACACTCTTTTGCTGAGTCACCTCGAGGAATTGATGTGCTTTTGTGGGCCTCTGTCTTATAGACATGGCTAGTGGTTTATAAGCAGAACTGATTCTGGCATTTTTCTTGGCAAAGACTATGAGAAACTCCTTATACCCAGATCCACTGATCTTGAATCTCATTTTCTCTTTGACCTAATTTTCAGCTCTTTTTTTTTTTATTTTATATCGCAACAGTCATGATTATTTTATGATATATCTGAAAGCTTATCTGATGGGTAATATTTGATTCTGTTTTATCAAAAAGGTTTCAAAAACCCATTTAAATTGGCCACTATACAGAGTTTGTATTTGTAATGAAACATATCCAGGGCTGAATGGTGACTTCCCAAATACATTTCTGACCCGCTCCCCTTGAGCTTGTAAACACGTCTTTCTTTGGAAAAAGACTCTTTGTGGATGAAAATTAGTTCTTGAGAAGAGATAATCTTGTATTATGTTGATGGGTCATGGATTTAATGACAAGAGTCTTGGAAGGGAAAGATAGACAAAGAGACATGTACACACAGACAAGAGAGGAGACAGATACACAAAGGCAGAAGAAGAGACATGTCTACATGGACAGGAGAGGATACAGGTACACAGAGACAGGAGAGGAGACAGGTACACAGAGACAGGAGAGGAGACAGGTCCACAGAGACAGGAGAGGAGACAGGTCCACACAGACAGGAGAGGAGACAGGTACACAGAGACAGGAGAGGAGACAGGTCCACACAGACAGGAGAGGAGACAGGTCCACACAGACAGGAGAGGAGACAGGTACACAGAGACAGGAGAGGAGACAGGTACATACAGACAGGAGAGGAGACAGGTACAGACAGACAGGAGAGGAGACAGGTACACAGAGACAGCAGAAGAGACAGGTACACATAAGCATGGAAGAGATGTGGCCATGAAGCCCATTATAAGGTGTTCATGTGTGCCACTGACTCCTAGACATTGGAAGAAGCAAGACTCAAACCTCCCTGGAGCCTCTGGAGGAAGGCTTTTGGCTGGCACCCAGGCTGCATCGCTCCAGAGCAAAGGGGTGCTGTTTGAAGGCACCGTCAATGGCACAGATGATGCAACATGTTACAGCAGCCTCGGTAACAAAGACAGTGCCTGATTCCCCCGTGCTTGGGAATTGCAGGGTGGTCCCAAGGCTTCCAAATGGCTAGAAGCATGACGTCTCAGGCACCCAGCCGGGACTGCGTGGATTGTGAAGAGTCTCCGTAGAGAGCTTGAGGATAGGGAGGACAGAAACATTTATAGTAGGAAATCTACCTCATGGATTTTTGTCTTCCGATAGCAAACTGTCCTAGGAGACCCATTCATTGTTTCTCGGTACAGCCTTAAAAATTATTATACATTAAAGTAACATTGCAATTGTAAGTATAGGACACACACTTTTCCTCCATATTGCTTTGGGGCCATGGAGGTGCACTGAGGCCATTATTATTTATTTATTTATTTATTTATTTATTTATTTATTTATTTATTTATTTATTTAATGGCGTGATGGTTAATAACGATAGGACCTAGACTCACCCAAGAAATGGACCTCTGGGCAGGTGAGTGAGGTAGCTTTTAGATTAAATTAATTGAGGCAGGAAGATCCAACTTCAATGTGCGTTGGCAGAATTTTATGGGCTAGGGGACTCCAATGGACTAAAGTAAGAGAAGGAGCCAAGAGTTTTACCTCTGTATCAGCGGACGACAGGAAGAGGATATGAGCCACTAGGTCTTGTTTGAGCCTCTGAGACCTCAAAGCTCACCCCCCTAGTGGTGTCCCCAACATAGCCACCCCTACTCCGACACAGCCATACATCCCAATAGTGCCACTCCCTATGGATCTATGGGAGCCATTTTTATTCAACCCCCCACAGGCCCTATGCAGAGGCAACTGAAACTGTAGGGGCATCTGCACTTAAGAAACTGTGAATTGTCTGTTGGCTTTGGAAGGGGCTGTTCAGGCCAGTCTTACTGGCTGTATAACTAATACTTTGCTTGTTGGAGACTTCACTCTCTCTTTTTGCTATATAGCCCCGGTTGTCCTTGAACTTGGGATCCTCCTGCCTCAGACTCCTGAGTGAATAGGCTACAGGCACGTGCGTCATGTTCAGCTTCAGAACAGTCTTGTTCAGTAGGAAACTAGTTACATAGCTGGCTCTACATGTTCATGGTTTTAATGCTGACAATTATTATAGGTTGGACACCCTATCTGGAAATTTTTCAGTGTTGCTATGACAGGAGGGCAGCGACTTTTTCTCTAACTGATGTCATGTGGCGGAACACGGTCAGACCAGGCGTTCTAATCATCTGGTGCAAAGTTACCTTCAGGCTATGTGTGCAGGACACAGGTGTTACAAAGCCACCTATGTGTTTAGACACGTACCCAACCCCTACATCTCTCATTCTATATAAAAATGTCCGAAACCCAAAATGTTTTCAGCCTTGAGCATTTGGAGTGAGTGAGGCATTCTCAGCCCAAATCACCAATGTCCAACAGAGAAACGGAAAGACAGTGTTCTCTGGAAATTCTGTTACAGAACACAAACTCTTAATAAACCTCATAAGGAGAAACAAGTCTTTGTTATTGTTTCCTTTTTTCCAAATAAATAGATTCTTATTTACATCTCAATGGCATCGTCCCCTCTTTCCACCCCTCCTCATTGTTTCTAAATGTTACATTTGTTTCTTTTTTTTTTTTTCCCCCTCCGGAGCTGGGGACCAAACCCAGGGCCTTGTGCTTGCTAGGCAAGCGCTTTACCACTGAGCTAAATCCCCAACTTCTAAATGTTACATTTGTTATTAAGAGAGGAAGTGGATATATATTTAACCCCTTCAACCACAGCATCTGTTAGCCTTGGACATTGTTATTAACTTAGATTTATTTTTTTAAAATGTTTTTCTGGGTATGAACGCTTGCCTATATGTATTTATGTGCACCAGGTGAGTGTCTGGTGTCCTTGGAGGATTCCCTGGAACTGGAGTTACAGATGGTTGTAAGCCACCATGCAGTGCTGGTGGCTGGGAACTGAACCCTGGTCCTCTGGAAAAAGCAGCCAGCATGCTTATGTACTGAGCCAGAGCTCCAGCCCTGACGATTAGTGTTATATAATAAGAGAACCATAAAGAGCCGGTTTTGAGCTTCTGACTTCAAAGGAGGGGCGTCTAGAAGAAGCAGGACTTTCAGTCTACCTGTATAAACAGATTAAAGGAGTAAGGGGAGAGGAACTATTTTACCTCATGGAAGGATTGAGACTAGCTATGTCATCTAGGAGGCAGGGAAGCTAAGGAGGTTCAAAGAGGAGAGCCAAGAGACCTCTGGTTCTTGTCGGTCTGTGGAAAGAACGGCTCTGGACAGTAAGAACGGACACAGGAAGGGTGGAGACAGGCAAGGGTGCTGTGCTGAGCAGGAACAGGGTCAGGCCAAAGGTTGCTTCTACTGTGAGTTGCTGGCCCTCTCCTCCGGTTTGGCTTCTTGAACTTCTACGTTTGTTCCCTAGTCCTGCTTGAGCCACCTTGAATTGTATTTCTGGCTCCTGAAACCAAAGTAGCCTGATGGATGCGAGGAGTACTTTGCAAGTATAATGAACTATTTCCTAAGAGGGCGAACATATGCTCAGAATGCAAATTTGCATAATTCAAGGGAAAAATGTGGATCCTACCTGAACTCAGTGGGATAACAGTGACCCCAGTTAAAATCCCCTGCAACGAAACTTTGGTTAATATAAGAGGTTAGATTTGATTACAGAATTGGGGTCACTCAGTCTGACTCCTTTCCTGAGTGCTCAGGGGAGCACAGGATGCAGAAATAAGCACCACCCGTGGTGCGTTATTCTCAGGGTAAGAAAGACCGTGAGCTGAGCTGTGAGAACAGATCTGCCCTCTTCCTACAGGACCTGTGGCTTTTCTGCTGTTAAAGAGAAAAAGGGACCAGACTGCTACACACGCCCATCTCAACCGCTGAAGCTGAGACTTCCCCTGAGACGTGTGACTTGGTAGACCAGGAGAGATGATCTGTTCCTGTGTGTAGATTTTGGTTTGGTTAGCATCATCAAAAATGTTTACCTATGACCCAAGTGCTGGTGACTGACACAGGCTTAGTGTCTGAGAGCTGCGCTTAGCTTAGTGGATGGACAGCTTTGCTTTTCCTTGGTGTATGCCTTGGGCTTAATGGTGGAGTGGGTGCTTGGCAAGGGGGATCTAGATTGGGTTTGGCACCCCGTATGGTAAAATAACTCCAGGCCACCGTACTTTTTGTCATCCAGTTTCTCAGATATACTCTTCTATGCCAACGTGTGTGTGTGTGTGTGTGTGTGTGGTGTGTGTGTGTGTGTGTGTGTGTGAGAGAAAGAGAGAGAGACAGACAGACAGACACAGAGACAGACAGATGTACGTATGCATGCACACCTACCCACGCATGCATCAATGCACTCACGCCCATGCGCGAACCTGCATATGAATACAGAGGTCATAAGTCACCATTGGGTATCTTCCTAAATTGCTTTCCTTTTTTTTTTTTTTTTTTTTTTTTATTTCTTAAAGACAGGTTCTCTGACTGAACCTGGAGCTCACCCATTTGTCTAGAGTGGCGAGGCAGCGAGTCCCCCTTGTCTCTGCCTCCCCGGTGTTAAAATTACAGGCGTGCACCACTGAGCCTACTGAGTTTGTGCAGAGGGCTCTCTCCCCACCTAGGCATCTCTCCAGCCCCTTGGCCAGCATTTCTGTATTTTGCTGGGTTTATTACAGACACAGGGCTTCTTGGGAACCACAGTTCCTCACTGCTCTGTTTCCTGTGGCACCACAAATTTATTATCTGGCTTATTACTAGTGAATTCAATAAAACAGGCCCTCGCTGGGACTCCACTTGGTCTCTTGTTGCTCCAGCCAAACTCTCCTGGCTGCCCTCAGGGCTTGGCCCCTAAAGCCAGGCTTTACAGATGGAAAGTCTTGGACGCTGGCCTCTCCCCATAGCCCACAAACTCAATTCTGGCCCGATTTCCCACTTTCAGCCCCAGGACATTGTGCCAAGCGGCGGCACAAACAGCTAAGTGTATTTTCCATACTGTGGTTTTCGTTAGGCACATACACGAGTGCCTGCCTATGATAACAGGTAGTCATTTGTGCCCAGTAACTTCTGCTCCACTAAAGCCACAGCTGTTTAGAATGGTACCCCCGCTGGGCTTTAAGCCGTACGCAGGCGTACTTCAGCAGGACCCACAGTTTCTCATCAGCTTCCAGCTTAATGAATAATCACAAGAAAAATATAGGTGGGCACCTGCCAAGGGGCAGGGCAGGGACCGCTTTGGCACAGTCAAAGCCCCCGCGTTTCCCATTTTTATTCCATGCAAGGCTTCTTGGCTGCTCTTCCTAAGAAAGCCTAAGATGCTGAAGAAAGTCCTTCATCCCAGCAAATGACACCTTCTCAACTTTCCTTCTTGCCTGGCTCTCAGGTCTGAACTTGACTTGCTTCAGGCTCCTACCATGGGAAGTGAACCCAGATGCAAACCTCACGTTGGCTCATTGGGCTGGTTTCGCTTCAGATTTTCATAGGCGTCAGCGAGTCAGGTGGGGGTGACTTCACAGCTGGGATCTATTTTATCCAGTAGGAGACGATCTACTGGTAGCCTTAAGCCTTGGTGTCATCTGTTCACGATTATGCATTCCACAGATGTTTACTTGAGATCTACCCCATGGCAAACCTTGAAACAGATGTATGGGGGTGTGTGGTATGGTGTGTGGTTGTGGGCAAGCTTTCAGTGCCAAGAGCAAGGGGCCATTCATCTTCCCGCCTCCCTCCAAGACCCATGAAGTGAAGGTTGGGCATAGCAGATGATCAAGTAAAACCTTGTGGCATGTGTGTCAGAAGGCATACAGCCACAGAAGGACCAGTAAGGGTGCTGTCAGAGAGGACAATCCTGAAGAGTTCAGGCAATGGCTTCTGGACGTCAAAGGGTACCGGACAGGGGGAGGGCTAGGGAGCTGGTAGTTACAGACACGATTCTGGACCCAACTCTAAGGAAAGCCTGGTATGGTTGACTATGTGCCTGACTTGGACTGCTTTGTATAATGTTCTCATCCTGTTTCCTCCACTCAGTAGACCAAAGGGAAGCACCGTGTTCACTTATCACAGTCCTTAGAACCATCACAAATCCAGCAGCTTAAACACCTCCCCGCCCTACTTCACCTCCCAGTTCTGGAGGGCAGAGGCCCTGCTCTCAGTGGATATGTGACCTGCATGAGCTGAAGTTAAGGTCCCGATTGATCTGAATTCTTGTGTGGAGGCTCTGGGGAGTGTGGCATGGGGTATAACCTCTGTTGCCAGACCCTTTCCCATTGAGAGTGGGAATTCGTTTCCTGGTCGCAGGACCTAAATTTCTGTCTTCTTGCTGTGTGTCAGCAGGGGCCAACCTGGACTCTTAAAGGTCATTTATATTCCCTGCCAAATGCTCCCTGCCCCCTTCAAGTCAGTAGTACTAGTCAAACTCTCTGGTTTCCTCTTTGTCCATAAACTCAAGGGATCTTGAGTTAGGGATTTATGTGTTGGCATCAGCCCCATCAGAGAGTTCCCCTGTCCTGGGACATCTGCAAATATATTTAGAGCAGACACAAAAGGAATTGATAGGGGTAGGCGTGTGTGTGTGTGTGTGTGTGTGTGTGTGTGTGTGTGTGTGTGTGTGCGTGCGCGCATATACCAGGGTTGGAAATCTTTGGAGCCCATCTAGGAAATCTCCTGACTACATGTACCTACTTCTACCGAACCTTGAGGCCAGAGTAATCAACTGTGTGTGTGTGTGTGTTTTTACACATATAAAAATAGCTACTTGAATTTCCAGAATCATTGAGAAAATGGTTGAGGTGAGAGAAGACAGCCAGGGACAGGAAATAATGGCATGGCTTCGGACTCTTGACCAAGCAAAGGTCTTCATTTTGATCTGTTTAGAAGCAGGATGTGCTACCCTCCTTCGAGGACCACCACTGATACTTCTCCTGATCCAGCCCTTTGTTGAGGGAGTGAGTCAGGGTACAACGAGAGAGGAGCCTGAACTGGTTTCCTGGACTAACTCACCCAGAAACCATCTGCTTGCGGCTTCTGATTCTGAGCAGAATAGAGCAGTCCCAGGTCTGGGAAACCATCAAGATGATAGCTTTTCCCAAACCAACCCAGCCAGGCTCTAATTAAGCTGGATGGAAATGAATCCTCACTCTGGTTGTTCACCATGCATAGGTCGAGGCTGGGGAGTATTCCCAAATCCTGGGCGGCCATATCTCTCTTTACCTAGCATTGCTGGACAAATACTCAGACAAAAGCCAACAAAAGCTAGCAGAGTCCTGCTGACTCTGGGAGGAAGGCCATTGTCAGTGACTGTTCATCTGGACTTCTGTCCACCCGAAGGCTGACCTGCTCTTGAGAAATGGATGTTGCAAATGGTCTGGAGGTAAGCCAGAAAGACCTACAGAGACACCGAGGAGGAAAGCAGAAGAGTGGAAGGGTGCCTTGCTCATAGCACAGAGCTGTGGGAGGAGAGAGCTAATCTTTTGAGATTCCTAGACTAGACAGTTCTTATTTCCAGCAGAACTCTTTCTTTCCTCTCCTGGCCTTTCCTCTCTATTTTCCTCTTGTCTGCCTTGCTTCTGGATCTTCTCAGAGCTTCCCCCAGAAAAACTTCAGCCAGCTTACTCCTCTTGAACAACTGTCATTTTTGAAAAGTTGCCCAGTCTCTTTGCTGTGACTTCTAAAGAGAGACTTTTGGGCCAGGGTTCTTTTCCGTGATGACAAGGAGGTAGGAGAGGGGAACTGGTAGAAGCTCGAGATGGAGAGACACTGACTCTGTGATTGCAGGCCAGTACCATGTTCCTGACATGGGAGGAAGACAGGAAGAAAAGCAGAGGTCGGAGAACTTATGCTTGTATTCCCGCTGCTGGAGTTGCTATGCAAAACAGGCATGACCCTATTTGACCTTGACCACCAAGACCAGAGGATTACGGAAGAACTGACCAAAGATATGCGGGCAAAAGGCCAGGACAAGCCTTCCAGTTTTGACATGTCCGTCCAAGAACAGATGTCTGGCGGGGACAGTGTGGACCACAGAAGTTCCAAGATCAGAGTGCCAGCATGGCTGCTGATGTGAACGGTTACCTGGGATCCAGGTAAGCCTCACTATTGCCGTGACGGCCAAGGACTAACAGCAAGTGCGGCACAGTTCTGCCTCGTTGGTTTACGGCCTGAAAGAGTGATGCTGACATTTCCCTGTCCCCCTGCCTTTTTGATATTCCAGACAGGTGCCAGAGGTGTCACCAAGGTTGATGGAGCCTGGCACTGGTTTGCTCGCTGTGATCAGGAGCTGACAGCCTGACAGTGACACTTTCCCTGATTACATTTTAAACTTGGACCGCACCACACTTGGTTGCACTTCGAATAAGAGAGAGAGAGAGAGAGAGAGAGAGAGAGAGAGAGAGAGAGAGAGAGAGAGAGAGAAGCAGTAAGTCAAGGAAGGACTGTCGTATAAGGAGGTTTGCCCAGGAGCCAACCCCACTCAACACACAGCATCGCTTCCACAGTCCAACCTAACTAAAATACATCCGATGAACTGACATGGAATGAGGATCAAGACATTCAGGACAGCGCACAGACTCCATCTGGTACTGTGTGAAATCCAAAAGGAACGTTCAGGGGTCGGGAGTAGAAGGAGCCATTACACGCCCCCCTATTGGAAGTTGGCTCCCTTTGTCATTTCTTAATGTGGTAGCAAAAAAAAAAAAAAAAAATCACATTCCCTTCCAGGCAAAGGATGAAGAATGCTGATTTGGCTATGTTATTACCTCTGCCTCTCCTAATGTGCTAGACAGTTTGCTGATAGGTTTGTTTCCGGATAGCAATTAATGTTGGGTAATTATTGTCAGGGAAGCACCATTTAAATATCGCTAGCTTTAAAATGCTAGCAGGGTCGTGGCTACAAGCAAGGGCATGTCTGTGCAAGCCACAGTTGCCTAGACTACTCTTTATGCCTCCCTTGCGGCTGCCCATTCTAAATATCTGCTTCGGGGATCTGGATGCTTCTTTGCTCCGGGGTCCATGAACACATCCGTCCGTCCTCATAGTCACCAGGACACATGCCTTAGTCAGGGATGGTGTGACTACAGTAGAAGTTTTCTGAAGAGTCAAACTACACCAGCCAATAAGTCTTTTGGGTTCCATGTATCTGGAGACAGGCTCTCGTGTAGCCCTGACCTCCAACTCAGCAAGTAGACGACCTTGGATCCTGCACTTCCACTTTCTAACCCCCTGAGGATCAGGATCACAGATGTGCGCCTGGTTTATGGGATTCTGCAAACTGAACCAGGGCTTCCTGAATGCCAGGCAAGCGCTCTACCTACTGAGCTATACTCTGAGCGACTGCATTTTTAACGTGGGTGTAACCATAACCCATTTTCTTGTGGACGTCACCCTGTTGATAGCTACAGGACTCTTCAGGTGGAGGGAATGTGTTTTCTGTCTCAGAGGTCAAGGTTTGGCACAATCATCTACAGCTTCAACTTTCGAGCCCCCCATAGGACTTGACCTGGGAAACTGCTACGTTTAGTGATCGGCTGCAGACAAACAAGAAAGGTCCCCAGCCCCTACTGATTCCCTGTTAAAATGACCAACATTTCTGGGTAGTAAATTATGTGTGTGTGTGTGTGTGTGTGTGTGTGTGTGTTTACACACATTGTTAGAAGCAAGCTTAAAATCAATTACTCAGCTCGGTGAGGAAGAATTTTGCTCTTCTCCCTAAATATTTCCCTGGAATCTCCTCCAGGGCCCAAGTAACGTAGGGGACTTTAAGGCGGCAGGATGAGACTAGGCAGACAAGCGTCCATGTTTACAATCGCAAGCAACTTTGCCCATAGCCTGAAGTTCTTGGATGATTTTTCTAAGGGCAAGTTTCCCAGTTCACTGGTCCACAATGCTCCCACATTATTGATGAAATTAAGGGAATATTGAAAGCGACGGCACTTGAGAAGCAATCTTTTTATTGCATGCAATTAGCAACAGAATTGAGAACCGCTGTCTAATATAAAATCACCAGGCATGGAGGTGGCAAATGCAATTCGCTGTCTCGACGTCAGCCAATCCCTTTCAACCTCTTTCCCTTCATCCGAGGAAACTCTTCCCCACCCCCTCACGTTTTAGTCCCACCAATTAGTGAGAAAACAGTTAAATTTTGGGCTAGCCACAGAGTTCCAACTGGGACTTACAGTCTTCTCATCTTCCCGAGGGACTCTTAAAAACCACCCCTGCCACCTCATTCTGAAATCTCTTGTATTAACAGATGGGTGTGGCACGAACAGGGAACCCTGGATTCAAGTGACAGACAAGCTCTGGACTTTGAAACAGAGTCCTTAACTCATATGAGGGCTTTCTGTTCTAGGCTGGGGGACCTCCCAGTAATCACTACCTCACCATCTCGACAACACTCTTGTAAAAACACTTACATTTATCCCACTTTATCCAACATACTCTTGTAAAAACACTCTTAGACTTATCCTACATACTTTAATATTTAGCTGCAAATTTTGCTTCCAGCTTACAAAATTCCTAGGCCTCTACCAGCCCCCTGCCCCCTCCAGAAGCCTCACCCCAAATCATCACAATAATAAAAGATAACAAACTGCTTTCAGTTCGGGACATTGGCCAAAAACCCTGACAGATTCTGTTTAGAGAGCAACAGGGATTGGCCACATCAGACAGCTGAGCCTTTAACTGCTGTTCCAGTGACCTCTCTGGTCTCCAACCCTGAGCGGGGGTTGCCCAACAGGGACAGGGGACAAACACTGGGTCTTTGGGAATGTGGCAGTCAGTTCTGACCAAAGAGCGGAGGTCTGTGCTAAATTTGAGCCAGCCCTGCTCTCTGTTCGCAAAGTTCATTCTGGAAAACAAAAGCCACACACAGCAGCTGTCCACAGCAGGACAGAGAGAAAGAAAGAGGCCAGAGAAAGCTTTGGACCAGGAGAGTAACTGGCTAGAGAACCGGGGAACTCAACGGGAGTGGCTGCGAGCATTTCTTTGCTGTTTCTCACATGGAGATCTTACTATGGTCTGAAGTCTGCTACAGCTGCTGGGGTTCCAGATGGGGATCGAAGCCTAATGCCAGGCTGTGACGGCAGGGTGAAGCTCCCATAGCCCAGGATGGGAACAGACATGGGTAGATAGGGCGTGGAGAGTCACGCTAGGGAGTCTGGCGCCTGGGGGTCCCCCAGGCAGGGTCCTCACCTGTTCCAGCGGGCCACCTTCCTCCGGTAATACCGCAGCGCCTCCTGGCTGGCCAGGAGCCAGTCTTCGGGTCCCAGGAGAGGCGGATCCTCCAGGACTTGGTAGAGCGAGTGGGCGAAGAGGGCCTTCAGCTTAGAGCGCGGGGCAGGGTGGCCGCGGCTGGGATGCTCAACCCGGGGCAAGGCTCCTGAAAAGTTGTGCGAGGCGGTGCCAGGGTCCCGGGAGGCTGCGGCTGAGTGTAGGGACGTGGAGGGGGCGCGGCCGGAGCACGGGCAGCCAGCGGGGCGCTCTCCCGGCCCGAGCTGGCGCTGCACTTGCGGCCAGAGGTGGAAGTAGAGGTCGGCAGAGAAGAGCGCGCCCAGGAGCAGCAGGGCCAGCAGGCGGTCCCTGCGCAGTCCGGGCATGGCCCAAGCAGAGACCCGGAAAACACTTAGGGTGCAGACGGAAGAAGCTCCTGGAGTCCGGATGGGGCTGGAATGCTCACACAGGGGATTAGCTCCTCCTGGAAGGGTGTCTCCCCTGAACTTGGGGACCGCGTGCAGGAAGCTCACAGTGTTGACAGCGTCGTCTTTCTCGCCCAGTAGAGACGCGGGGTTGGGGTTCCCTGGCTACCCGGTTGTTATTTGAGTCTCTTTGCCCTGTGACCCCCTCCTTCAGGGGCCGCTCAGGTGGAAAGGTCCCCGGGACACGAGTGCTGGCTGGCTCTGGTGACCGGGTAGGGGCGATCACTGGAGGGAGCGAAAGGGAGCTCTCGCCCCCCTAGGAAAAGACTGGAGAGTCTGCGTAGCCTGGGGCGTCTCTTCCAAGGATGCTGTCGCTCCGCAGCTGCTGAGACAGCTCTAGAGGCTCCTCCTGCAGGCGGCAGGGACTCCCGTGCCCCAGGCTGCC
Organism: Rattus norvegicus; assembly: GCF_021556685.1. NCBI lineage: Eukaryota > Metazoa > Chordata > Mammalia > Rodentia > Muridae > Rattus > Rattus norvegicus. The sequence goes on from NC_141543.1 coordinate 101,009,289, forward strand.
AGGAGCGGAGGGAATGGAGAGTTGAAGCAGGGGCGCCTCGGGGCGAGCTTGTCTTTGCGCCTAGACTCCTAGAGGCAGAGGTAAAGCCGAGCCTCCCTGCTGCCTGGCTTGGCCCGGCGCCGGTACCTCCGCCCACTCTTAGCTGGCACCTGCCTCTGGCGTAGCTTGCCAGCCAAACTCCCAATCCCTCTGCTGCCGGCTCTGCCCTTCCACCTTGCTTGTCATCAACCTTCTTCTCCTCCCATCCCCTCCTCCTTGCCCCTGGCCTCCTACTTTCCCTGCTCAGGGTTCTTCACACACACCCTGGTGAGCCCAAGAGAGGTGCGTTTGAGCCTTTTATTTCCAATTTTAGTTTTTAGGAAAAAAAAAAAAAGGACAATGCCTTTCTTCCGTAAGCTTTGCCAGATGTGTGTATGGGGGTTTAGATTTCGTCTTTCAGCATAGTCCTTGCAGGGCATACACTGGATTCATAACTACCATGCGTCCAGCACATAGTAGGCACTTGCTCTGAAGATACCCACGTGGTGTGCAAAAATAGTTTTCCCTTTCAAAATAAGACACCCCCACCCGTTAAGCTAGAACCTGAGCGATTTCCTGTTTGGATAGAGTTTGACTCCAAATCTGCCAGTACTTTGGAAAGGGGAAATGGCAGGGAGGGAGGGGCCCCAAATGACCCCACTCCGAACTCTTGAATGTGTCTTGGTGTGAAAGTCGTCCACCCAAATGAATCACTGGAGGACCCGCTTACTTAGACTTTCTCCTGATATCCTGTGAGGTCATTTACACTTCTCCACCCACGCTCCTTCCCTGTGAGGAGCAGAAGAGGGTGGCCCTGAAATCTTGGCTTACTCTGTCTTATAATCTGGGAGTATAGTAAATGTGAGTCTGCCTGGAGAGGTGGCCCCACCCTGGAGAATGTTCAGGAAAAGATTTTTTTTTTTTTTTTTTTTTGCCAGCTGTTCCGTGCCTGGGCAGCAAAACCGCTATGTATGCTAATTTTGCTGGTTAAAGATCTCCAGGCTCTTCTTGCTAGAGTCTCCTTTCTGAGACACTGTAGCTTGTGGGTTCACACTGGAGTTTTCTCTGCAGTTGTGGCATCTGCTGTCCTCTCACCTTTAGATGAAACTCTGTGTGTGTGTGTGTGTGTGTGTGTGTGTGTGTGTGTGTGTGCGTGCGCGCGTGCACAGGGAGGCCAGAAGTCAACTCTGAGTGTTATTCTTCAGGGGCCACTGATCCACACTGGTGATTTTAAGGCAGGTTCTTCCTCAGGGACCAGATTGGCTGATCAGCAAACTCTAGAGACCATCAGTTTCTGCCCCCCCCCCCCCCCCCCCCCCCGCACTTGGGGCTATAAATGTCTGCCACCATGCTACCTTGGGTTTTTATGAGGGTACTGGAGATTAGCGTAGTGCTTGCATAGCAAGAAGTTTACTAATTGAGCTGTTGCCTAAGCATTCCGCAATGCAAATTTACTCCATGAGGTCATCCCGAGGCTTACAATGAGTTAAAGTGTACACACTGCTCTGAACATCCCCAGCCTATGCCAGGTAACTATGAGACGTGTTCTGCCTGTGATAATTACTTCTGGTTTCTTGTAAAGCACTGGGCTAGGTTGGAGACTCTTCATGGTTTCAAACAAACAAAAGCAACAACGAAAACCACAGGAAAAAAACTGGAAGTACAAAACACCAGACAAAACGACTAGATTCCTTAAGACTGAGTCCGACTCAGAAACCCTCAAGACCCTACGTTCCCAGCCAATTCGCACAAGCTGGGTGTGGTCACAGCCTCAGAGATCCGTGGGACTTGGACATTTTTATCTAGCATTACATATTAACAGGTGGTCAGTTTCTGAGAGACTTCGCAACTTCTGCCTTGTCTAACTAGGCACCATGGCCAGTAGACTGAAAAAGCCAGGTGATCAACAATGGTGCCCTGTCTATGATAGGGTTCTGTTTGCATGTTTCTAGATTGATAAAAGATGCCATAAACTGTGTGACTTTGATTATCCCCAGCTAATGGGCCCTCATGCCTCCTCAGTAGACAGTTTCATCTGGCTCCAGTATAGGGAATGCTCTTTCTAACTTGCTTGAAGGTTATCCAAACATACATACCCTATAAAGGTCAAGGGTATGGAAGTCAGATACAAAGTGAATGTGAGGTTAGGGAGGAGAGTACGACTGCTCACCCAGCTGTTTTCAAGGTATTCTCCAAATCTCTTTCTGTTTCAGACACGAGCTCTCCTTCTCTGCCTCTCTATGTCTGGGCTCCCAGGTTCCCTTAAGGAGCCTCAGCTACCTAATTTCCATGAATGCTTCTTTTCCAAATGGTTTTCCGTGACCTGCCACTTGCTTCAGCTTCCCACTGGAAGCCCATCTTCCCCTCCATCTCTTCTCCTCTCGGATGCATCCAGAGCACCATACGTTTGTAGACTTGCAGACACGCTCCAGGCTCGCCTCTTGGCTTCCAGCACAGCTCCATTCCAGCGCTCCCCCACACTCACCAGAATGGGACTCTAGCACGAAGATACAACCAGGACATCCCGCACCTTAGATTTTCATGGAGATTAGGCCATTTGCTGTGACACAGGTCTTCATCGTCTGGCTTCTAACTTCCTTTCCAGCCTCCTTTCTTTTTTTTTTTTCTTTTTTTCAGAGCTGGGGACCGAACCCAGGGCCTTGCACTTGCTAGGCAAGCGCTCTACCACTGAGCTAAATCCCCAACCCCTCCAGCCTCCTTTCTAGATCTCTCCCCTCCCCAGTCTTTACCCCACGGTGGTTTCTGCAATTCTTTAAGTGCCTCAGGTTCCAAGAGACTCTCTTCGGCTGAATGCTCTTTCTTGCTCCTTTACCCACTTGATGAACATCTATCTGTTTCCTACCGAAACTCTGGCCACGCGTCCCTTTTTCCCCCTGATGCATGTCCTTGAACCCATTGAACTCAGAGCTATTAGCTTTTGTGTCCCACCCCATCCCCCAGCTCCTCATATAATTCCACACTTCAACATCGCCCATGCTGTATGTAATTCATTGTGTGCATTCAGCGCTGAAACATGCCCCCTTCTCAAACTCCTGTGCTGAAACCTTAACTTTGTCCAACGTCTCAGAGTGTGAACACATTCGGAAGTGAGGCCATTGCAGGTACAGTGGAGACAACCTGGAGGAGAGCAGATGCTTGAGGGGAAGTTTGGATGCAGAGTGGTGCACATCTAGACAGCACTAGGTAAAGATGAAGACAGAAGTCAGGACAATTCAACTACAAGACAAAGTGTGACGGACAATGCTCGCAAATCTCGGAAAGCTAGGCAAGAGGCCCAGAGCAGAAATCTCAGACCAGACCAACCCTGCTCACCTCGGGAGCTTAGAGCTCCGGCCCTTAGAACTATGAACTGATACATTTGTGTTGTTTGCACTACCCGCATTGTGATACCTTGTTACAGCCACGTTTGCAGGCTAATACCGTATGCACGTGCCCTTCACCGAGCACTCCCTCTGAGCACAGGGAAAGCAGGCTACTTATTAACCGACACGGGTCTCTAACAGCCTTCCATTTGAGGGAATGCTTGCTGCGTGAGGTACAGGCCCACTGGAAATCTCTGCCATTACAGGGTCCGGAACACCACGGGGGCTTAACTATTGGTGATGATAAAATGCCACAATTTGGAAACCTGTAGGAGACACAGAAGAAATATCTGACACAGTTACTTCCTGCCTTTTCAAGCATCTTTTATGGTCATTAGAGAGATGGATCTATCTGTACCTGCAAGCCAATTAAGAAAATGAAGCCCCGAGGCCGATTAGGGAATCCGTGCCCCTCCATAGCTCACCAGTGGCAAATGCCAAGGGCACCGTGCTCCCCTTCAGGCTTGCGAACGAGCAAGCTTGCTCTTTCCAGGAGTCAACTCGTGAAGATAACAGCTCTTCATCTGTGAAGCTCGCACGCTGCTTTTACCACACAGGCAATTCACATGATGCTTAAAACATAACTTATTTATTTGTGTAGTTTTTTCTTAATGCTAAGCTGTAATTTCATGAAGACATGTGTGCCCTCCCACCCCTTTTTGGCCTTCACAGAATATCATCTACAGTATGGCCTATGAATAAAAACCAATATTTATTTCTTTTTTTGTAGCATAAATGGCGTGTGTGTGTGTGTGTGTGTGTGTGTGTGTGTGTGTGTGTGTGTGACTGTCTGTGTGTATTAACATATGGATGTGGGTAGGGAGTGACTTGGAATTTTCTTTAATGTAAAAACTTGGGGGTCTGGAGAGATGGCTGAGCAGTTAAGAGGAATGGCTGCTCTTGTAGAGGACCTGGGTGTTTGGTTTCCAGCACCCATATCAGCTGCACAGCTCCTAACTCCAGTTCCAGGAACTCTGATGCCCTCTTCTGGTGTCTGTGGGTATTCATGCAGTGCAAATGCAAGCAGGCAGGCAACTTAACATAAAAAAGATTTATTTATTTATTTTATGTATAGGAGTACACTGCCGCCATCTTCAGACTCACCAGAAGAGGACATCGAATCCCACTACAGATGGTTGTGAGCCACCATGCAGGTGCTGGGATTTGAACTCAGGACCTCTGGAAGAGCAGTCAGTGCTCTTAACCACTGAGCCGTCTCTCCAGCCCAAATAAATCAATCTAAGATTCAGAAGGAAATTTGGAAGATATACTGACTTGGTCATAGGATTTTGCAGTTGTTTAGGAATGGGCTTTTTTTTTTCCTGCAAGAGTAGAAGATGACGATTATTTGCTAATGTGGTAAACAAAACCAAGTACACATTCCAATGCTGTTCATCATGAAAAAAGTAACATGGAGCTATAAATCCCAGGCCCAGATTTAAAGCACTCTATTGAAATAGAGACCTAGTATAATCCCACTGCAGCTATCTAAGGTGTGGTAGATAGGAGCCTTTAGGGAGGCAAACAACCTGGTCCCCAAGGCTTTACTGCAGAATAGGTGCATGTAAGGGCAGTGCTGCCTGCCGTACCTGCCCTCCCAGCCATCAGTGAGAGGAGGTGGGCATTTGAAATGGCCTTGAGTGGTAGATCCCCTCTCTCTCTCTCTCTGCCCACATATTTGTTCGGTGGCATACATGCAAAGTTCAGAGGGTAGCCTCTGGTGTTTACCAGATCCAGACAGCCTAGAATTCCCTTCTCCATCTTTTCTGTGTGGTGTCCTGGAGTGAACCTAGGTCCTCACATACTCTAAGCAAGCACAGCAACATTGACTTATATCTTCTAGCCCCATTTTTATTTTTTATTGTCAGACACATGCCCTCTCAGTTTCCCAGGGTGGACTGGAACTCACTGTGGTAGCCTCTGCTAGCCTCTTACCTCAGTCAGTGTAGTACTCAGGACTGTAAACTTGCACTGCCTGGCCTATCTGTTTATTTTGAATTAGAAGCTCTAGAATTTTCTACCCGAAACCGAAACATAATGCTTCAATATAGAATGAATGTCTCTCTTCAGTGAGTGCAGACGGTCTCAGAATTACCTGGTGTTTATAAAAGTGAGAATTCCAGGCTGTGCCCTGGATTGAGTGGATTAGAATGTTTGGAAGGGTTGGGGCTGGGGTTGAGGAGATGACTCGGTGGAGAAAGCACTCGAGGCTGAAGCATGAGGAGCTTCATCTGGATCCCCAGAGCCCATATAAAACTGTACACTTGAGGAACAGAGACTGGAGAGTCTCTAGAAGCTCACGCTCCAGCTAGACTGGGCTCTGTACCAGGAACAATGATGAACCCTGTCTCAAGGTACAAGGTGAGGACTGACACCTGAGGCTACTCTCTGAACTCCACATGCATGCCTGCATTTCCACAAATATGTGGACACACACACACACAGACACAGACACACACACACACACACACACACAGAGGGAGAGAGAGGGAGAAAGAGAGAGAGAGAAAGAGAGACAGAGACAAAGACAGAGAGACAGAGAGAGACAGAGAGACAGAGAGAGACAGAGAGACAGAGAGACAGAGAAAGAGAAAGAGACAGAGAGATACAGGGAGAGAGACAGGGAGACAGAGAGAAAGAGACAGAGAGACAGAGAGAGAGAGACAGAGAGAGACAGAGAGACAGAGAAAGAGAAAGAGGGACAGAGAAGAGACTGTGAGAGAGAAAGGTGAGAGAGAGTGTGTTTTGTGTGTGTGTGTGTGTGTGAGAGAGAGAGACAGAGACAGAGAGACAGAGAGAGACAGAGAGACAGAGAGAGAGAAAGAGGGACAGAGAAGAGACTGTGAGAGAGAAAGGTGAGAGAGAGTGTGTTGTGTGTGTGTGTGTGTGTGTGTGAGAGAGAGAGAGAGAGACAGAGACAGAGACAGAGACAGAGACAGAGAGACAGAGAGAGAGGCGCACACATGCACAAGCATGTTTGGAAGAAGGAGAAGCTGGGAATGGGAATGTGTATTTTCAGCGAGCCTATTTTCATTTTTAAATATTTACTTATTGGTATGTGTATGGGTGTTTTGTTTGCATGTATGTCTGTGTGTGTGTGTGCTCTCAGAGACTAGAAGAAGTTACATTCCCTGGGACTGCAGCTATAGAAGGTAGCTGTAAGTCATGCTGTGAGCGCTGAGAATCAAACCCGAGTCCTCTGGAAGAACAGCCAGTGCATCATCCCATCTCTCCGGCCCTTTAAACCAAGACTGTTTTAACAGCCTGTGAGAATCAGACACCAAATGAAGTCTGGGAATCACTGGCTAGGAGGACAAGGCTAATGGCAGCAGAGGCATAGACTGGGTCCCAGATGTCCAGCTAGGCTGCACAGTCTAATGCTGCTCATTGCAATTGTAATTAGGAAGTCCTAAGGGGTCTAAGTGTGTTGGCTCAGCACAAGCCATTACTACTCTCGGGAACGCGGCCGACGAGACAGCATCAGCCTGCTGTTTACAAACGGTGGGCATGTAGTGTGGCTTCGCTGTAGAAAGTCGTGGCTCTCATTAATACAATTTCTTCAGGGGAACTGCGTTACCTTCTCTGGGCTCCATTTTCCACACTTAGAAATATGGAACGTCAAAGCTCACGATCTCTAAAGCCCTCTTCAGTTCTAAAAAAAGAGGTAACTTTACATTTTTTCCTAATAAACAAGTAAGAGCCGATTTTGCATCAGTTTGCTCCCAGTGCAAGCCAAATAATTGAAATAACAAGTCAGGACATTATGTAGAGGGAAGAGCGCAGGCTTGGGAGAGAGGAGTTAGCCCGTGGCCCAGGCTCAGCCATTAGCTATAGAGATGGTGTGGGTTAGTTATTTAATACCTCTGGGCTTTGCTTCACATGCAAATGAGCATTTTGAGCTAGACAATTTCAAAGTTCCCTTCCAGCATTAATTTCTTTCAGGAGAGAAGATGAAATAAGGCCATCCTCAGATTTGGAAAAAAAAAAAAAACAGCAAAGAGAATTTAGCTCTTGCAAATGTTAAAGGAAAAATTTCAGAAGATAAGTGTTTCCAGAAGGAAGCCTGGATCATCAGGGGTGAAGGAAGAGCCGAGAAATGGCAAGTATCTTTGTAAAGCTGATAGATAATTCTTTTCTGAAGCTCTTTAAAACACGCGCTATAGTGGTCGGCTTTAACTGTCAACTTGATATAACCAGGAACCATCTGGGAGGAGGGTCTCTATGGGGGGTTGTCTATACTGGCTTGGATTGTGGATACGTCTGTGGGGGATTGCTTGAATAAATAAATTAATTAAAATAAATCTAAAAACAAGGTCAGGTGTCACAGTGTCTCTTGTCATCTAATTTAATACTGGGGAAAGAGGCAGGGAGGTCTTTGAAATCCACTGGCAATTGACTCCAGGCCAATGAGCTATTCTGTCTCAAAGGAGACAGACGGTATGCATCTCTAGAGGTGACATGGGAGGCTGTCCTCTGGCTTCCACATGTTTATATACATACACATGCATGCATGTATACATGTGTACTCAAATGGATACTAACCCACAACCCCAAGAATCAGCGTTTCTGCGCATAGTGCAAGGCAGAGGCAGGAGGACGGCCTGGAATCTACAATGAGAATCACACGTGATAGACTATATCGTAGTAAGATGAAGGGCTGTCACATTGAGACACACAGTGGCAGGGTAGATCTGAAAGGCACTGTGCTGAGTGAGAGAGCTCAGTCTCAAAAGATTGTACACTGTTTGAGGCTACAGTCCAAGGAATGAAACAGACAAATGAACAAACAAACTATGGCATTGTCAATATTACAGTCTATCACTGGTTGCCAGGCAACGGGGTGACAAAGGTTGGACTACAAAGGAGTGGTGTTAGGTAAGCGGGTGATGGAACTGTTCTATATCCCAGTGGTCATAGCAATTCACGTGTTTAAAAACAACAGACACACATTTAAAAAAAATGAAGTCAACATTATTGGGTGTTTTCCCAGTTGGTGTTGTCAATTTGACAGAGCCCAGAACCACTTGAAAAGAGTCTCAGTTGAGAAATTGTCTTTATAGGGTTGGCCTGTAGGCATGTGTGTGAGGGATTGTCTTCGTTGTTAATTGAGGTAGGAAGGCCCAGTCCACTGTGGGTGGCACCATTTCCTAGGCAGGTGGTCCTGGGCTGTACAAACAAGTGTGATGAGTGAGAGGTAATTTCTGATGTTAATTCTCCTAAACATGAACCAGACAGCAAGCCAGTGAGCTCTACTCCTCTAGAGTCCGTGCCCCCAGGTTCCTGCCTTGAATTCCTGTCCTGAATTTTCTCACTGATGTAAGCCAAATAATCCTTTTCATCCTTAAGTTGCTTTTGGTTCTATCTATCTATCTATCTATCTATCTATCTATCTATCTATCTATCTATCTATCTCACAGTTACAGAATAAAACCATTACAGTTAGATTAATCAACTAGCTATAGGTTAAAACCAAAAGGGATTAAAAAAAAAAAAGGCTGCACGTATTCCACTGGAAAAAAAAATTTTTTTTTTATGTAGTCTGGCTTATAGTAGCAAAGAAGTAAAATAGAAAATAAGCCCTCGTCTAGGGAGGGTACGTTCATAAACATGATTCTGCCATACACTGGGAAACAGCCCTCAGGACAGAGGAACACACTTCTGTATTTTCCATGTTGATGCATCCTCCGGTTGCATGAACATATAAAGATTCATGACGTGTGTATGAGCGGAATGGGCTATGACTGTTTAAGTACGTTTTAAAGTTGGAAAAGTAATTCTCGATACTAATACATAGATACGTGTGCAGTAAAATTATAAAGAAGGCACGGAGGAGAATGGTAGGCGCTCTTAGTGTGGGTGAGTTTAACAAATCTGTCATTGACTGGGTGGCTTCAACAGTGCGGGTTTCTCACAAGTCCCAGATGAAGGTGGTGGCGGATCTGGTGTCTCGTGAGGACTGTTCTTGGCCCTCAGAGGACATCTTTTCATTGTACCTGCACATTTCATTTCCTCTCTGGCCATTCGCCCTCCTGTGATTCACTAACCACATTCATCTGAGCTCCGTCCTTGTGCCTCCATTACGCCCCAAGTACCTCTTCTTCGATCACCTTCCCCTCGGGGGATTTTGGCCTGGCCATCTGAATCTGAACAGATCGGCCTATAACGAGCAGCACATTCATCAGTGACGTTCCCTGTGGGGTCGAAGGGAGGGACTGGGATTGTTAAAACCCGCTGAAGTCCGACAAAGCTGCACGGCGATCCGCCGCTACTGCGCATGCTCTCCACATTTGCCTGACTGTTGATCACGCTTCATTTAAAAGCTTGACTTTGGAAGGGGACTTAGCTGTGTTTGGGGAGTGCTCCTGTACCACACTAGGGTCCCCGGGCTGAATACTCAGAACTGCTTAAACCTTGGCATGGTGACACAGGCATGGAACCTTAACACTCCTAAGGAGGAGACCAGAGGAGCTCAAGGTCTTTCAGTAGGTAGCAAGTTCGAGGCCGACTTGGGTACCTGAGACCCTGACTCAAAAATTCAAAACAAGCTTGGCTTGGTTCATTTTATGGCATTATATACGGGGGTTATTTTAACTTAAAATAATTTAAATTAATTTTCTTTTTGAGATAGGTTCTCACTAAGTAATCCTGACTTGTCTTGTTCTCAAACTCGGAGATCCACTGGCCTCTGCCTCTTGAGTGCTGGGATTTAAAGAGTATGTAATTATTTTCAGCTAAATTAGTTTTTAATGGGCACACAAAACCACAAAAGTGTACATTTTATGAGATGCCATGTGATGTTCGGGATGTATTGTGTAACATATAAATCAGGTCAAACACCTCTGCCTTCTCAAATGTTTACCCAATTTTAGTTCATTGAATGGATATTTTCAATAGTGGTGGGCTTTAAAGGGAAGGGGAAACAAGGTTAATAAAAGTCAAACATTTACCCCGTTTCCTGAGGAGATACAACAGAGGGGAAACACTGGAAGCTGGAATGCTTCTGAGCCACAGCAATTGTAATTTTGTTTCAGGATGAGAAGAAATCCACAGACCCCTGTGTATCAGATTGTTTCCAGCCCTGATAATTCTAAGCTGCACCCACTCATAGGTTAGTGAGTTTCAGATGCCAGGGTGACCAAGGCTGTGTCTCCCCGTCCTACTTAAACAGCACATTCAATCCACGTAGTGGAACGGCTGTTTTGGCTCAAAGTTCAGCCTAGAGAGTCAACAAGGCTAAAATAAATAGACACAACTCCAAAGAACGTGGATGCTTAGCAGTGGCTTCCACAAAATAACTTTTGAGAAGGTGGGAAAGAGAGAATTAGCTTACTGAAGTAAGCAACACATTTTTATAAGGGCTTTTATTATTTTTGTTTGTTCGTTTATTTTATTGGCACTTACGTGGGGGCCAGAGAGCATCAACTGGGAGTTGGTTCTCTCCCCACCTGAGTCCAGAGACTTGAACTCAGGTAGACAGGCTTGGCCATGATGTCTGCCCCACAACATGTTTCTAAATATCTTTTGTACGGTCTCTGTCTGCACAAAGTGTCTGTGGCCTCTTTTTTTCTCCCTCCCTCCTTGTGCTCCTGTGTATACTCCTGCTGTCTGTTTTCTTCTCCAGCCTTGTCCCGGTCACACAGAAGACGATCCTCTTTCCTCCTGTCCCTCGCCCTTTTCATTCCATTCCCCACACAGCGCAGTTCAACAGCACCATCTTAGTTGGCTGTGTAATCAAGCGTCTTCTTTCCAAGAGAGGACGTCATGTATGTACAATGTGACAGCCTGCCATTTATTATAGTAAATTGTGCAATTGGCTATATTAAGTTAATTGGATTCTGTCAGACCATGATTCAGATGATTAAGAGTCACTGGGATCAAAGTCCTGACGTCATCCTAACTCTCACACCTCATCTATTTATTTCTGATTTTTGAGGCAGAGCCTCACTACATAGTTCACAATGTAGACTATGGTGCCCTTACATTCACAGAGATCCACCTACTTCTCAAGTGCTGGGGTTAAACTGACCCCCTTTCCCACCAACTCTCATACTCTAAAATATATTTTTTTTGAAAAAAAAATCAACTGACCATCTCAACTCTCTCAGTGGTGGTTTTATTTTCAATTTGGAAGGAAGAATGGAAAGATCAAAAGCTATTTGTCAGTTTAGGATCAGGCAGATGACTGTAGCCCATGTCTGTGATGAATTATCCATGCCTCTTCCTCTCTGGGTTAGACTGAGCCTCCTTTGCAAAGGGACTCAATGGGGGCCATACTTTCCCTCTATCTGTCCCCAGATGTATGGTTGACCACACCATGGACAAAACTGTGAACCTGGGCTTCAACTCAACAACATGTTGCTTATAAAACCATAGCCCTCATCTCAGAACACTAACAGATGCTGAGCTTCCACTCTGCTTTGGTGTTCTAGAGGGATGAGGCAGAGATCATCATTGGAGCCTGTGGTGCCTCTTTCTGGATATGCCATTTCTTTTTCTTTTTTTTTTAAATAAAATTACAAATTTTATAATTTAAAATTATAATATAACTTGTAGACTGTAATTCCCATTCTAGCTCCCAAGTAGGTCTTTTTTTTTAATTTAATTTTCTAATTGGATTTTTTTATTTACATTTCAAATGTTATTCCCTTTCCTGGTTTCCTGGATATAAGCCCCCTATCCCATCCCCCTCCCCTTCTTCTATAAGGGTGTTCCCCTCCCCACCGACATCCCCCTATACTGAGGGTCCCACCTTGCTAGGATCAAGGGCTTCTCCTTCCATTGGTGCCCAACAAGGCCATCCTCTGCTACATATGCAGCTGGAACCATGGGTCTGTCCATGTGTACTCTTTGGGTAGTGGTTTAGTCCCTGGGAGCTATGGTTGGTTGGTATTGTTCTTATGGGGTTGCAAACCCCTTCAGCTCCTTCAAGCCTTTCTCTAATTCCTCCAGCAGGGATCCCATTCTTGGTTCAGTGGTTTGCTGCTAGCATTTACCTCTGTATTTGATATGCTTTGTCTGTGTCTCTCAGGAGACAATTATTGGATATGCCATTTCTAAAGCATTTAGTCAGCTCTGCCGAGACAGGTGGCTTAGTCCATTTTTTTTTATTGCTAAACTAAAATAATACGGGCCAAGTACATCATCATAAAAAGAGGTGTATTTTAGTTCATGGCTCTGTCTCCTGTCAGTGGACACATCTGACCAGCTACTGGTAGGATACTAGAAGGAAACAGAAGAGGTCATGTGGTAAGAGTGAACTCAGAGAGTAAGCTGAGAACGTCAACTGTGACTAATCCAGTACCGTGAGCCCCAGTCCAGGCCTTGAGGAACTAACCCAGTAAAGTGGAAACTTCTCGTTTGTTTGGAAAGACAGTATGTCAAGTGATGTTTTGCTGGGGCACACAGGTGAGAGGATGTTTTGCTGGAGCAGACACGGGAAAGACTGTTTTCCTGAAGCAGACACAGGTGAAAGGATGTTTGTATATAGCAAACACGTAAAAGGACTCGTGATGAAGGAGTATAAAGATGGCTCCACAGACAGTGGGAGAAGAACACTGAGCCTTGCTTAGCCCTGCCTTGCTATTCTTTCCTAACAGCGCTCATGTATTGGTTCGCCTTACATAGCATTGAGTTCAACTTGTGAGAACACTGCCATTTAGGGAAACTCGCCCAAGAACTGCTTGCGAGGTTCCTGTGAGCATCTTGTGGCTTCTTCCTTGAGGTTTCTTCAGGACTGAACTACAACTGCTGGTTCATATGTGGTGTCTGCCTGCCTAGAGGACTGCTCTGCGGCTGCTGATTCGTATTTGGTGTTTGCTATGGGACTGAACTGCTGCCAAAGAAGATGGAGGTCACCCCCAAAGAACTATTGCTGAACAGGTCCACTTCCCCCATATCCTACTAACTTTTCTCTTCTGCTACTCCTGCTGGGTGGTGGGCTAAAGGACAGGTTGAACCCTTATTAAAAGTAGGTTGCTGAAAATTTATGCCTACAACTCAGCCTCTTAAGGAGAACAATAATTCATTCATGAGATAGGATCCCCATGACCCCAGTAGCTTCTTCAGGGCCCCTCCTCCTCAGTGTGACTCTGAGAAGTTGACTTAATGTGGATTAGGTTTGATGAGCACACTCACACCCCAGCAAAAGTCAACAGCTTCGATGACACCAGCAGTGAGCAGTCACAGGAGGCGGAAGTAGCTCATTTTCAGACGTGTGCATCTTTCGTTCTACAAATAACACTTATTCCTTGTAGACTATTGGAGTGACAGAGTATTTTGTAGCGGCAATAGTGTCTCCCTTCCCCCTGTCCCTTGTATCACGTTCTCTTTCCTAGAATTAATGATTTCAAGCTGCTATATATTCAGTGTCCCCTCTGCCTTTCTAACAACCAAGAAAAATTAGATAAAGGCAGTGCACGAGGGGTCATTTTCCCCTTATATTTTCATTGAAAAAAATAAAAAGAATGAAACTGGTGAGGATTAGGGAGAACAGAGTTGATGGTGTTTGATAATATCCAGTTAGGACATGGAGAGCTCACCAAACGTTTCAAAGGAAAATTTTAGTAGAGATAACGGTTAAGTAGTGAAAGTGACGAGGAGCTGCAGAAAGAACAGGTGACAAGGAGGGACTAGGGAGGTTTCCTCACAGCCAGCCCAAGGCTGAAATGTAGATGGTGGACTCACCACTGGGTACTAAGCCCTGGGTGTTACAGACACTTTAATGAGATCAAACTATGTTATTCTGTAGATGGGATAGAAAAGGCAGGATATAAATCCTGACCTGAACTATGCAGAGACACACATACAGCCAGAGTACCCACACACATGAAATAAGAGTATCTTTAATAAGGAAAATAAATGTAAAAATACTTAAAAGAGGAAAAGAAAAAAACCCCACAAAGACCTACTTAAGTAAAGTCGTGGTTTATGTACAAGGTAGATCGGTATTGATTGTTTGCCTTGGAAGGGCAATTACTTGTTTATTTTTAAGTAGTTACTTTATTTTCTGTGTATGCATGTGCCTAAACGTATGTCTGCATACCACCATGTGCATGCAGGAGACAATGGAGTTGAGCAGAGACACTGGATCCCCTGGAACTGGAGTTACAGATGGCTGAGAGGCACCACGTGGGCACTGGGAGTTGAACCTGGTCTTCTGCAAGAGCAGTAAGTGTCTTAAGCACTAAGGTATCTTTGTAGCTCCACGTATGGTTATTTTACTAGACAGAAACATGTTGATATAAAACAGCCACATTAAGACCCATTCAAACATACCTTTATGTACATTTCTGTGTAAAGTTTGAAACCTAACTGGCTCGTCATTCGGTAATCATCTGTGGCACACATGTGTGACCTGAGCTTCCTGTGGCTGTCGTATTGCTATTCCATAAAGCTGCTATAACAACACAGATTATTTGTCTTGTACTCCTGGACACCAGAAATTGGAACCAGAACCACACTTCCTCTGACAGCCTGAAGGGAGGGTCTGTCCTTGCCTCTTCTAGCTTTCAGAACCTCCGGACATTCTTTGGCCTGTGGCAAAATCACTCCAAACCCCAGATTCTATCTTCATGTCTCCTTATCCTCCAAAATGCTGCTCCCTTTTTCTTATAAGAGTTTTTTTTGTCCTTAGGTTTAGGGCTTGACAGACAATCCTGAATTGTGTCATTTTGAAATCTTTAGCACGATGATTAGCGCTTTTACAAAAGTCTTTTGTTCCTAAATAAAGCTGTAACTACTAGTTTTGAGTGGACAAACATCTTGTCTAGTATGGTCAAGGGTCAGTAGCGTTTAGCTCCTGGTTATAGAAATAAGTGCATAAGAGCATTAATGGTGATTTCTTTGGGTGGTAGAGTTAGTGAGCGACCAAAGCTTTATTTTCTGTGGTTTGGGGTTATCAGTATTTCTATGAGTTTCATTCGAAGAACTCCGAGCTACTTTTGAAGTAAAGAGACATCAGAATAAAAGTCAGGGTTTGATCCATTGAAAAAAAAATGAAAAACCAGATATGACCAATGACTCTGTGGATACAGACACAACTTGAAGTGATTGTATCTCCTTTGAGAAGGAGGCAGTAGAGGGAAGTTATGAAACTCAGGGAGAAGAGCAAAGTCACGCAGAAACCACATTCATGCGTGTACTCTAATGAATAGAGAGCAGCCCAGCAAGAAAGCGGACACGGGAAGCTGACAGTCAAAAATACACACTTACCTTTGTGGGTATGTTTGAATCCTAGCACACCGAGGCTTTGTGCACTTGATAACATACAGCAGAAGATGATTTTTGTTCCTTTTTGCATCACTTTTGCTTAATGTGTAAAGCTCTCTTTTTCTATGACTCATGGATAAATTCTTAGAAGATTCGTCATATCATTAAAAATCAGATGGCCCATGGTGTCTAGAGATCTGCGGATGAGAGGCGTTTTTAGAGACGTGATTTTGTAAAAGGGAAAAGAGGAATACACAACCACTTTCCAAGTTAGGGAATAATTACTTAAAAAAAAAACTTTCCCTACCAGAGACCTGGGAGGTGTGAAACTCTCAGGACTCAAAGGAAAGGATCTTAGATGAAATGCCCTAGAGTGGAGAGAGGGAACTTGTAGAGCCCACCTCCAGCAGACAGACAGGGCATCAAGTGAGGGATGGGGTTGCCATCCCATAGTCGAAAACTCTGACCCATAATTGTCCTTGTCTGAAAGAACTGCAGGGACAAAACTGGAGAAGAGCATGAGGAAAAGGAGGTCCAGTGACAGGCCCAAAGTGGGAACCAGCTCAAGGGGGGGCCCCAAGGCCTGACACCATTTCTGAGGCTATGGAGTGCTCACAAAAAGAGACCCAACGTGACTGCCCTCTGAATGACCCAACAAGCAGCTGAAAGAGTCAGATGCAGGTATTTCCACCCAACCAATGGACAGAAGCTGCTGACCCCTGTGGTTGAAACAGGGAAAAGCTGGAAGAAACTGAGGAGGAGGGCATCCCTGTAGGAGGACCAGCAGTCTCAATTAACCTGGACCCCTGAGATCTCTCAGACACTGAACCACCAACCAGGCAGCATACACCAGCTGAGATGAGGCCTCCAACACATAGACAGCAGAGGACTCCTGGGTCTGGGTTCAGTTAGAGAGGATGTGCCTAACGCTCAAGAGACTGGAGGCCTCAGGAAGTTTAGAGGTCTGGTGGGGTGGGGATTGGGGACGAGTGGGAACATACTCATGGAGACAGGGGTTGGGGAGGAGGTATGGGATGTGGAACAGTCGGAGGATAGACAGGGAGGGGAATAAAATCTGGAGTGTAAAAAAAAATTAAACAAAAATAAAATCTTTCTTTTAAAGTTAAAACTGTTAGATTTTTTTTTTTTTTTTTTTTTTTTGGAGCTGGGTACCGAACCCAGGGCCTTGCACTTGCTAAGCAAGCGCTCTACCACTGAGCTAAGTCCCCAACCCCCTGTTTGACTTTTTTTTAATCTTTTGACAATGAATCTTTTTATTATTGTTGCTATCATTCTAAAGCTTGAGTCGGTTGTTTTAAAACACAACTGAATAGGGGTTGGGGATTTAGCTCAGTGGTAGAGCGCTTGCTTAGCAAGTGCAAGGCCCTGGGTTCGGTACCCAGCTCCAAAAAAAAGAAAAAAGAAAAGAAAAAAAACCAACTGAATAGCGGCTTTAAATGCCGTTAGGAAGAAGGTAATTAAAAAACCTATATATTTAAAAATAATCATCTATGAAATCAGGAGAGCATGCACTACGATCCCTTTACAAACATTGGTTTTCAAGGACATTTATGTATAACGGTGTTGACATGCTAAAATGTTAGTGCAGTAAACTTGAATTATATAAAGTGTAGGAGCAAGGCATGAC
The DNA here is from genome assembly GCF_021556685.1 of Rattus norvegicus. Classification (NCBI taxonomy): domain Eukaryota; kingdom Metazoa; phylum Chordata; class Mammalia; order Rodentia; family Muridae; genus Rattus; species Rattus norvegicus. The sequence goes on from NC_141543.1 coordinate 101,026,545, forward strand.
TTTTGAAGTTAACACATCTTTTTCTCTTAAGAGCTGGAGAGTAAACATTTGGGACTTTGTAAGCCAGATGGTTTCTGCTGTGGTGACTCATTTCTGCATTGTAGCACTCGAGTGGCCACAGATAGGATGTAAACTAATGGAAATGGCTGTCTTTCAATAAAACTTTATTTATAAAAATAGGAAGGGGCCCAGAGTTAGTCTGCAGATGCTGGCTGTTTGACCGTTGGGAGAGAACATCAGGGGACAGAAACCAGTGGCAGCAGCTTCCTGGGACTGGAGAAGCTGATTTTTATCTGCTTTGTGGTTCCCTTGTAAGGAGGTAGTGCTAACAGACTTTCAGGTATATGCGATTTTCTTGGGAGATTAGTTTGAGCTCAGTGATGACTGACATAAGAGGAGGAAACAAAATGAGCTTCTTTGTGAAATAAAAGGCCGGGTTCTCAGAAGGAGAATGGCTTCGATGAATCCAGCGACAATGCTCCTGGCCATTGTGTTCCCAGAATGTGTTCAGTACCTCCGTGTAACCTGACCTTCACAGGCAAAGCCTTCGGAAATACAAGTTACATGTTGAATGGCTTCATCTCATGCCACAAGAGCCAGGTAATAATCAGAGATGATGACACACATGGGGTTTGAGTGACTTTCTGTATTATTAGCAGTTCAGCTTCATTCATTTTTTTTCATGTAGTATTTAATTTCACGATAAAACTCAGGAGGCAAATGGGGTGACAGGAATGAAGGCCATTTTAGAAGGATGGTGAAGGTGCATGATGTTATCGGGGTAACTGCGTTAAAGCAATGGCAAAGCAGAGTGTGCTAAGCCCTTGACTGGAAAAAGAGTTGTAGTGGGTAATAGTTTGGGATAGTTGAGGGACTCCATAATCTTTTCCCTTTTACTTTGAAATTAAATGATCTAATGTTTACCTAATCAAATCGTGTAACGGATAGGAACTCCTTAACCCATTTAGCATCCTTCAGGTTAGTTGGGTTCCCTGTCAAGCAGACACTGAATCAACTAGGAGCACAAAAGGCTTGCTGAGAGCAGCTGTCTGTGGCGCAGATCTGAAGATCTCTCTTCATGTACTGTGGAGCAAAGAGTGTCTGTACTAGAGTTCCATGCTGGGTAGAAACTCTGAGTCATGCTTTGCTCAACCACTGGGAGGGGTGAAGTCAGAAGTGCTTTTTTTGTTGTTTGTTTGTTTTTCTTTGTTTGTTTTTTGATGAAGAAACCAGAAAGAGGCCATGAGAAGAGAAGAAAATCTAAATCTAATCATATTGGCCTATGGCTGAAAGTTATCCACCTTGTCCTTTAAGTAGGGAGAACTCTTTCGGAAGCCTTGTACCATGGTGTGGTCACTACTCTCAACATTTGTTGTCTTTATCTTTGCCCCCTTCTTGCTATGGACCTTTCGTCTCATATGTGATTGTTCCTACATCCCACTGTGCAGCACCTAGTCCACTTAGGCAGAGCTGACCACATTAGCATATAATCTTCAAATCTGTTCCACTTGTTTGTACTGAGTATCCTTCATTTAAATATTTGGAAGTAAGGGTCGCAGTGAGGTCAGCATAGACATGCCAACATATTCCGTGAAAGCAAATCAGCTGAAGCGTTTCAGGAGAATGCTTTAAGCTAGTTGGCTGTTGTCACTGAGTAGTTGCCACAAAGGCTTGGTGATTCTCAGGATGGTGGAACACAATGTTGGCTTCTGTGTGCTTGGCCTTCTCTTATGACAGCAAGATGACACAGCCTAGTACTCCATCTTCTTAACTAACAACATACTGAGAGAAAGGAAGGATGGGGAAGAGACGGGTTTCTCCTGTATGCCTCTTTTGTAGGTAGCACAATGTTTCTTAGTAACCTTTGGGATGCTGGAGAACTGGCTCTGTTGGTAAAGTGCTTGACCTCCCCCCCAGTTATGAGAGATTAACCTTGATCTCAGAAGCCATGTAAGAGAATCCAGGTGCTGTGGGGTGCTTGCTTATATTTTCGGTACTGGGGAGTCAATCATACACATGCAGATAGATCTCTGGGGCTCCTTGGGCAGCTAGTCTAGCCTGCAAAGCAATCTCCAGTCCAATGGGCATCTCTGTCAAAAAGATACTTGGAGACCAACATCTGAGATTAACCTTTGACCTCCACACATACCTGCACACATGTGCATGCAGAGCTGCACACCCCCCCCCAAAGAGAGAGAGAGAGAGAGAGAGAGAGAGAGAGAGAGCTTATATGTTTATATTCTTATTGGTCAGATGTGGATAATATTTCTTCCAGGTACGACTTAGGTTTGCTTTGTCTCCTACAACACTGTTGTGGAAATTTGTCCTTGTGGCAATGTTAGAAGGGGGAGGCTTTCTCAGTTTGTGTCTTGGGTGTGTAATGTTCCTGTACACTGTTTGAAGTTTACCCTTGTGTTATTCCAATGCTGATTTCTCTGCCCTCGAATCTTGTTTAAATCCAGAGAATCTCCTGTCTCAAGTTTGGTAAACAATTCCTACCACTTACTCTCTGCCTTGTCAATGAATGCTGATCACACAATGGCTGGGCAGAAGATGGAATAGGGAAGAAGGTTATGTCAGCCAGGGGAGGAGAGAGACAGAAAAGTTTCAGGTCAAGATGAGGAGAGGAGAGTCTGAGAAGAGACCATGAAAACAAACATCTGAAGCCGAAGAGACAGACCAATAATAATACGCAGGTATCATGAGATTGTGACTAGGGGGCTTAGAGGGTAAGGTAGATCCTTTAAATATTTACTTATGGAGGTGCCGCTTGAAATAAACCTTGTGTTCTCTGTGTGTTAAGGGGACTAGCAAAGACAAACACAACTGCTGGATTTAATGTAAGTGTATAATATATATTAAGCTTATATTAAAATAATTCATTAAAAAAAAGAAGGGGGACAGTTGACTAGAAGGGGTGATTATGTCCTTAAGAAACACAATCTTCATATGGAAGTGGGTTCATGTTTGTGAGAATGGCTTGTGGCAAGGAGAGTCTAGCCTCTTCTGGTTGTCTATGTTTCCACAGGGAAGGGCAGGGAGTGAGAGAGGAAGGTACCTAGCGGAGGACCACAGAGATGTGAGAAATGAGAGGGTCTTCAAAGCAAGGGGAGCTTTGTTAAAGGAACACGGGGTCGGTGGGAAAGACCTAAGGAGAATGAAGATGTGAGTCCCGGGAGCCAAGGAGGATGGGGGCTTGAAGGTTCACTTTTTAGACAAAGCGAATGATGAAACCGATTGGCAGATGTTTTAAGATGAGGATAAAAAAGTAAGCAACACATAAAGTCTGCAAATGGCTGACAGGGAGGCAGATGTACTCCTACGTAGAATCACTGAGAAAGAAATGTACAGGGGAAAGGATTGTGCTAGACATGAAGGGTTAATTCCAGACAAGATTTGGAATACGAAAACAGGAAAGCTTTTTTCTTCTTTTTTGTAAATTTAGAGTGTCAACTGAAAAAGGAAAACAAAATACAACCGGGAAACTAAATCCGATGACCAAATGAAAATAAAACTGGATTTCTTGAGAGGAGAAGAGAAATTGGGCATGGAAAACAACTTTTCTTCTCCTCCTTTTTCTTCTTCTCTTTCTTCCTCTTCTTCCTCTTCTTCTGCTTCCTTCTCTTCCTCTTCCTCCTCCTCTTCTTTCCCTTCTTCATCTTCTTCCTCCTCCTCTTTTTTCTTTCTTCCCTCTTCTTCCTCTTCTTTGTTTTTGGTTTTTCCCAACCTCCTGCTGTCTGAACAATAGCAAAGGATGCTTCTCTAATCCCACATTTCACTGTCCCTTGTTGAGAGAGGCTATGTGGCTGTTACACTATTCATAACACAGGGCTTTGTTTGCTTAACCATCTACAGTGTGAACAAATGGAAAATTGGTTTCTAAGGTAGACTTCAAGTCAGCTCTATCAGGACATGTTCAGGATGCATGCAGTATCTTGGTGTCCTTAAGCTTTTTAACACACCTGGAAAACCAACCACTGAGCCTGCCTTAAGTGGAAAGAATTGTAAAACAGACTTAAGAACCAGACAGTCACAGATTAAAAGATACTTTAAACTGTGAAGTTGAGTGGAATAATACATGTGAGCTTTTTCACTGCGTGCTATTGGAGTAGCTGGTGAAACTTGAACAGAGATCTGACTATTAATTAGGTAATAGTAATTTAATATCAAGGCTAAACTGGTTTTCAGACTCACATACTGGCATTGTGTGATAGCCCTCTGTTTGCTGGAAATAAAATTCAGTGTTCAGGAATTCCAGCAGCAAAGTTATCAGATAATAAACTTAAACAACCAGAGCTCCAGGGACTAAACCACTACCCAAAGACTATATACATGGACTGACCTATGGCTCCAGCTGCATATGGAGCAGAGGACAGCCTTGTTGGGCACCAATGGAAGGAGAAGCCCTTGGTCCTACCAAGGTTGGACCCCCCAGTGTAGGGGAATGTTGGGGGAAGGAGGGGGAGGGTGGGGAGGGGAAACCCTTATAGAAGAAGGGGAGGGAGATGGGATAGGGAGCTTATGTTCGGGAAACCAGGAAAGGGAATAACATTTGAAATGAAAATAACAAAATAGCCAATAAAAGAAAAATTAAGGGTTGGGGATTTAGCTCAGTGGTAGAGCACTTGCCTAGCAAGCGCAAGGCCCTGGGTTTGGTCCCCAGCTCCGAAAAAAAGAAAAGAAAAAAAAAAAGAAAAGAAAAGAAAAAAAAAAGAAAAGAAAAGAAACATTAAAAAAAGCATAAACTTACCTCAAGAGATTTATGGGTGGAAAAAATAACAACCAACTTTTTGGGTACTGTTCTCACAAAGTTTTTGTGGGTTTGTATTTACTCCAACATTTAAAAAGTTTATACGTGCATTTTCCAGCCCAGTAACACCACTCCTAGATACACATTAGAGAAAAACACCGTCACATGAAGCTAAAGAAGGGTATACAAAGATGCCTGTGGTAGCTGAGCTTACCACAGCAGAAATGAATGCAGGCAGAACAGTGGTCAGCAGGGAGGAGCAGGCGCTGAGAAGACAGAATTCTATTCTATACAATAGAGACCGATGCAGTTGTTAGAAAAGAATGGGCAATGTCTGTATGCTACCACGAGACACGGTATTAAACAGAGAAAATTTCAGAAACGTATACTTCTGGGTACGTGCCCACGCATATGCGTGCTTGTGCGCAACCCTAAGAATATTCCAGAAGTTCACACAGGGTCACTGGCTATGTGAGTGAAGGAGGGTAAGGGTTAAAGGAAGGAGTGGTTTCCTGTTAGTGTGAAACCCTTTCTACTTATTTTTTCCTGTGTTTAATCATGTCCATGTATTTTTCTTCTAGTGATTAAAAGTTCTTAATCAGTGTCTCCAAAAGAAAAAAACATTTCCTCAGTTACTCACGGAACTTTATATTATAAGCCATGACTCAGAGCTGGTTGTCTGACAGCTTGTTTGGATCCCTCGGATCATAACAACACCGCGCAGCCCCAAAAGGAAGGCTCCCTTTGCAGCAATGACCCCTCCTAGAAGGCTCCGGGATGGCTGAGAACTGGTGATGATCTGCTGAGCGTATAGGTTCCCTGCCTGTGGTTTGCTCTTCTAGGAAGAAAGAGAATGCTGGGACAAGCAAACTCAGATCTTTTAGTCAAATTCTGGAATCAGATGAGTCCCTTTGGCCATGGAAAAAGGCAGAGAGACTTGAAGTATGTATGTAATGGATACTCTTCCCATGGGATAGTAATCAAGTCCCCTTTGCCCATACAAGGCACTGGATTAGATAGGCATCTAGGCCCAGGGGAATATTATAAAGATAAGCCGCCAAGGAACCAAAGATCAAAGGAATTTATAACCTAGCACCAGAGAGAAGTAGCATGGTAGGTGAGTAGGAATGCGGTGTACAAGTCAAATGAGCACATGTGGTACTCAGTGTGGGTAAGAGGAGTGGAAGAGCTTGAAGCTGTAAGGCAGTGAGTGAAGCTCTCAGAAGTGTTACTAAGTTCAGTCTTAATTGGGCAGTCGACAGGGTGCTAGATGATTCTGAGTACAAGAACGAGCAACGGGGTTTTCTTTCCTTTTCTTTTGTGGCACGGTCTCAAGCAGCCCAATCTGGTCTCTCACTCCTTAGGTAGCTCAGGTTGTCGTTCGACTTCTGATTTTCTTACCGCCTCCGCCCCGCCCCGCCCCGCCCCGCCTCCGCCCCGCCCCGCCCCGCCTCCGCCCCGCCCCGCCCCGCCCCGCCCCACCTTTTGAGTGTTGGTGTTACAGGCTTGCTCCACTTGCCTGGTTCTGTGTGATGCTGGGGATTGAACCCAGGTCTTTGTGTATGATGGATAAGCATTCCACCAATGGAGCTATACACCCCACCAGCCCACAATCAGACTTGAGCAGGTATCATGTAGGATGGGCCCGAACGGCGGGAATAGAGATCTGAGTGAGGCACCATTCAGGAAAACTGTTAGAGACAGAAACTGTATTGGACAATTGGACATTGCTTATCAAAGCATATGGGGAGCCATGTGTTGTAGTCTGTGATTATAGCCCCAGTTAACATAGGAGGTGGATTTTTTGAGCACAAGATTTCAAGACCAGCCTGGGCAGTCCAGTGATATACCCATTTGAAAAGTAACACACAACAAAGCAATAATACCAAAAAGGAAAACAAAGAGCACAGGTGTGATGCTTTGAATGAGAATGCCTCCGCCCCCATAGGCTCACATATTCACACACTTAGTTCCCAGTTGGTGAACTGAGAAGAACTAGGTCTTGTGGCCCCTGGGGGCGGTGGGAAGAAAGAATTCGAAGTTCACTGGCAGGAGCCATGGGTGTGCCTGGCAGAGCCAGTTGGTGATGCTTTTAGAAGTGCCTCCGGCAATATTTGGCAGCCTATGGAGAGACACAGAATAAGAGGAATGATCGCTATAATTCAGGGTCAGGAATTTGTGGCACCAGATCAAGAGGCTTGAAGGTGTGGTGACTTTGAGTGTCTTTACTTCAGAGTGTGATTTGCACAATGGCTGAGATTGGCCAGGAGAATTTCGATGTCAAGTGTAATAATAGTCTCCAGTCAGTTGCTTCTTGCCTTCATGACCTGTCAGGGTCTCCTGACCCCCAGGCCTGAGGACGCACACTTCCCTCTGACTTGTCAGTGTGAGAAGTGGGAACAGTCTCTGAGTATAAGCCCAGGTTCCTGGGTCTTCACTTCCGTTAGTCATCTCATTGGTAGGCAGCCGCAGGATGAGTGACAGGCAGTTGGTTTCCTCTGTTGCTTTTGTTTGAAAGCATCAATAATACAGCGTTATGTCCCCTCCTTTCTAATATTTTCTTCATGGTATGTCTTTACATGAATCATTTATGGTAGATAGCTTCTAAGAAGGTTCTAGGAGACCTCTGTCTCCTGATTCCTATGGTTTCCTGTAAATAAAACAAAACAAATCAAGTCAAAACAAAAACAAAACAAAAGAAAAAACCAACTCTAAGCTGAGCCTAGGAATTTACATCTAGGGAAAAAAAAAGGAAAAAGAAAAATGGGAGAAGCAGAGGGATATCACTTCTGAGTATACATTATAAAAAGGTGACTTCTGTCTCATTTGCCCTCTTGTTCTCTTGCTCCTCCCACTTTCTCTGTGGCAAGGAAATGAAGGTCACTTCCAACCAGTGGCCAGCAGAGAGCTGGAGCTGTCAGCCTAGCAAATGGCAAGAACTGGAAACCACCTACACGGTTTAGATATGGATTCTTCTCCAGCCATGTCTAACACTAACCCTGGGTCAGTGGATCTCTTCACTGAAGCATATGCATGACTCTGAGGCAGATCTGAAGCCTGGATTGCTGGCCAACAAACACCAAGGAGACAATTAACGATGCTAGCCAAGTCGTGGCATTTGCTTGTTATGCAGCAGAAGCTAACGCATACACATGCGTTGAGGATGTTAAGGAGCTGCTACTACTAGGTCACCTACCACTTAATGTTTTCGGAATAGGAAACATGGCTGCCGATACAACCCGTTATAAGGTGGATAGCACGGTTGTAGGCTACAATCTGCTTCTAGAGAAGCTAAATATAGGGAAAAGTTTCATGTTAGCACACATAGTAGCTGTCAGCATTACAAACATGCATGGAATATTATTACTCTTTGTGGATGACTGGCGGAGAACATGGTCTCAAGTTATTTGCAGTCATTTATGTTATTTTAAATAGCACGGGAGTATGTGTCATCACTAGAAGCTTCCTTACATCCCTGGCATACTTTTGGCTTCTCTTTCAATGTAATTTCTTGATTACTTAATATATAATCCTAAGAATTTAAGAACATTGAGATTTATTTTTAGAAGGTTTTATTTATTTCTTTAGCGCATATGCACTTATTTGTACCACATATTTATGTGCACTGCACACATGCAGTTGCCCATGGAGGACAGAAGAGGGTGCTGGGTCCCTGGAAATTGGAATTGTAGGTGGCTGTGAGCCATCACTTGGGTGCTGGGAATCAAATCCAGGTTCTCTGCTCGAGCCATGAGGGCTTTTAACCACTGAGTCATTTCTCTGAAGCAGTTAAGGTTTAATATCCTGGTGGACACCTTTTCGAGAACTCCCTTCTATCTTCACACACATAGATACATCTGATATATATATATATATATATATATATATATATATATATATATATATATATATATGTGGTTGTTTCTAATGTGAACTCCTCTAAGGAACTTTTTGATGTAAAACGTCTTGGGGATCTCTTCCTATGTCAGTGAACATGGGACACCATTGAGGATGATTCCCAAGGGCCTCTTTGTATACAGCGGGTCTCCCTTATGTGTAGTTTCACATTAGGACGTGTCATCTCTCTGTGACCCATGAGTCTCAGAATATTAAATGAAGGTTTCCAGAAGTAAATAGTAGGATGGTGAAACCTCGTCCTGTTCCACTCTGTCTAGTTTGTCCGTTTTTCCAGTGTACCCATGATATAAATGCTATCTGCCATTACTCAGCAGACTGTCAGCATTACTAGAATATAAATTTTAGCGGCATTGTGAGTTTGGGTGTCTACAAGGTACATTGGGATGTATTCAGTATGAATCACAGTCTACAGTGTATCTCCCGTACTTTGTATGTCCGAACCCCTAGAAATAATTTGTTTGTTTTTTTCTTAGCATGTATTCATTACATAAAGTGATGCGTTTTCAACGTGACATTTTTATGACTTTGACATAATCAGCCTATCCTCTCTTCTCACTTTCTGGCTTCCTCCCCCCTCCCCCCCAAGTAGTCTTCTCATATATTTACTATTAGTACAATGATCTATTTAAAAATTTTATTTTACTTTATTTACCTGTAAGTGTGTGCCTGTGCATGTGTGTGCTGGTGCCCATGGGACTCAGACGAGGGCTCTGCATTCCCTGGAGCTGGAGTTGGAGGGGGTTGGGAGCCACCAGAAATGTGCGCTGGGAAGAATAGCAAGTGCTTTTAACTGTTGAGCCATCTCTCCAGTAGTGGTTCATTATGGCTTCTACTTCTCTTCATCTGTAGTGGATCATTATGGCTTCTCCTTCTCTCCATTGCAAGTACTCAGAAATAAGCATCTTTGCGTGACTCCTAGGACCATGGCTGCTGGTGGACAGCCCCTCTTATTTAGGTTTGGTACACATTTGCCAAACCTCCTCTAAGAAGGGAGGTCCCTTTTGTACTAGTAAAGTCTACTTTTCTTAGTTTTTGATTTTTTTTAAATGTCAAACCTTAGGGAGTTATTTCTTCAAAGACTTGGCAAATCTTTATGCCATTTTCTATAATTTGATAAAAAGATAAGGCTTTAGTTCGCCTGAAGCACACACAGGCATTTGATTTCTAGTTTTATTAGAAATCCGGTGACAGATCTTTTCTTCAGGGATGAATAAATCTTTCTTCCGATAAGGAAATAGTTTTTAATCTTACATGAATGAAGTAGGGGTTCTTTTTAAAGTATTTATTACTCTTACTTATAAGATTTTTTTATAACTCATTCTTGGGAGAGAGCTCAGTCAGCAAAGTGTTTGGTTTGCAAGCAGGAGAACCCTAGTTCAGTTCCCAGAACCAACAGAGGATGTCTGGCACGGTGGCTCACACTTGTCATTTCAATGCTGAGATTGGATAGCTTGCCCGCCTAGTCCACTTAGTGAGTTTCAGGTCCCAGGGATAGACCATGTCTCCAAAAAAGAGGTGGATGACGTCTTGAGGAAGCCATTTGAGATTGATCTTTGACCTCTACACAGATATGCACATAGGCACACACATAACTTCACACTCAGGCATACATACACACACACACACACACACACACACACTCAGAGCGAAAAAAAGGAAAAGAAAGACAAAATCAAGGTATGTAAGATGTGTGAAAAGCTTTGACCTCCCTGACCTATTCCTAGGGTAGCTATGCGTATCACACTAGTGTTCACTCCTATAGACTTTCTTTTGGGTTTGTGTATAGACCATGCTTATAAAGAAGGTTGCAACTGACAGTGGTGGTGGCACACACCTTTAATCCCAGCACTCGAGGCAGAGGCAGAGGCAGGTGGACCTCTGAGTTTAAGGCCAGCACAGTCTATAGAGTGAGTTTCAGGACAGCCAAGGTTACATAGAAAAACCTGTCATGAAAAAATGTTTTGAAGAAGAAGAAAGAAAAGAAGGAGAAGGAAGAGAAGAAGAAGAAGAAGAAGAAGAAGAAGAAGAAGAAGAAGAAGAAGAAGAAGAGAAGGAGGAGGAGGAGGAGGAAGAGGAGGAAGAGGAAGAGGAAGAGGAGGAGGAGGAAGAGGAGGAGGAGGAAGAGGAAGAGGAGGAGGAGGAAGAGGAGGAGGAAGAGGAAAAGGAAGAAGAGGAAGAGGAAGAAGGAGAAAAAGAAGTAGAAAAAGGAGAAGGAAAAAGGAGGAGGAAGAAGAGGAGGAGGAAATCACAGACCTGGGTGGGTTTATTTTAATATAGGTGTGATTATGTGTGTGTGTGTCTCTCTCTGTGTGTCTTCGTGTTATGATTATACATGTTTCTCTCTACATCAACATACTCTATAGCCCTAGGCTTTGCATCTGCAGATCCAACCAACTGCAGGTAGAATATGTAATTTGTGTAAGAAGCACCCATATTGAATGTGTATAGACTCTTCTCTGTCATTACATCCTAGACAATACAGCATAGGAACTATTCACACAGCCCTTACATCAGTTTAGTTATAGTAAACTATCTAAAGATGATTTATAAAGAAGGATGTGCCCAAACTCTCTGCTAGTGTATCACTTAATTATTATTTAAAATTTTTGTATGTATCCGTGTGCGAGTGTATTCATGTATGTGAGTTCACATGTGCGTGTCTCATGATGCCAATGTGGAGTCGGAGGACAATCTTAGAGGTTGACCCGCTTGTTTTCTTCATGCTGCAGGACAGACAGCCTTTGAGCTCCCCGGAATTCTCCTGCTTCCAACCCCCTCTCTCAGGAGAAGCAACAGAACCACAGATGAGTGCTACCACGTCTGGCTGTATACGGGTGTTGGGAAATTCAAACTCAGGTCTTCACGCTTGATCAGTGAGTTCTTTACCCACAAAGTCATCTGCACCACACCCACCTCCACACACACACACCCCTTTGAATGAAGGATTTTGAATATCTTTGAAGGGCCCTGGGGGTGATTCCCTTCCAATGTCAAGGGACATTCTTCAAATGGCCTTTTCTAGCCATTAAAATAGCACAGAAGCTCATCGAGTGAATTTCTCAAAGGAGATGCATCGTACTTTATTGAGCCGTCCCTGATTGAGGGATACTGAGCTTTATTACTGAGGTGACGATGCCATGAGCAGTTTGTTCTCTCTTGGGCTCTTTCTGAGGAAGATAATAGCAACCCAATTGCTGGGACCAAGGGCAGACAGACACATTGAGGTTTTCCTTCATCTAGATGAATATTTACCAGTGTTCCCCCTTTCTGTTTCCTCCCCAAGAAAAAAATTGAAACTTAGATTATTGAATTATTTGCTTAAATCAATTAAAATTAAATTAAGTTTCTCCCCGATGAGAGAAATGAAACATGAGTCACATGTTTTGTTTGGGGCTGTAATGTGTAAGATATTTTGGCTTTCAAGAACCCTTTTTTGGCCCCAGGCAAAACTGCTCTATTGAGAATGCAGGGTTTAAAAACACACAGCTGAAAACCTTTATTGGTGGGGTGACCATATGGAACAGATACATCCTCCTTTAATGAAGACCGTGAGATACCACACTGACTCTTGACCTCCCAGTAGGTAGCACTTGTGGCTGGTCTGAATGGAGTTGAGTGTAGAATAGGCAACATGCAAGGGTCTTACCACACCTACCGTGAAGCCCAGGAGACAGGGCTAATCTGTTCTTCCTTGTATGCTGAATAACATTGCTAAGAATCACCAGAGGTCCTGAAAAGAGAGCCCTGTGGCTAAAAGTGCTTGAAGATCTGAATTGAGATTCTGGTACGCATATATCAAGGTAGGCATGGTCTCACACAGGCCTGTAACCCTAGTGTCTTTGGGGGATGACAGGAAGATCACCAAGCCTTGTTTGTTTCCAGCCTAGCTGGAAAATTCAAGCTCCAGAGTCACGGAGAGATCCTGCCTCAAAGGAGTAAGGCAGAGTGGTCCAGGAGAACGCCAGAGTCCCCTCTGCCTTCTGCATACACACTGCACACACGCAAGTGCATAAAGCACATACGCATACATTGCAGTCTCTCTCCTACACACTAGGATCTCCAGGATATCGGCAGTGAGAATTCACGGAGAGGGGAGACATGCGGAAGGAAAGCAATGGGGCTGGAAGCCGACCCTCACTGCGATTGCTCACGACTGTGCTTTGCGGTAGCTATGAATAGTTGAGAGGACGGAAGCTTATTCCCTAAAGGACGCTTGGTGACAGGCAGGTTGAGGCTGAGGAAAATCCTCACCCCATCTCCCAACGCGGAAAGATTGCAAAATGAAAGCTGTGGGTGTCAGGAATAATTGTCTGTAGATCTCTTTTTGATGAATTCAGCAATCACATTAGATCCGAAAGGCAATTAACATCAAACAATGAGAAGACAAAAGTCACCAAGCAGGGAGGGTGGGATAGGGACATAGGCATAGCCCCTGTCTCCATGCTCTTAGTGACAGCAAAGGTGCTCCTGTCACTTATATTATTAAACAGCTGGGACCTGATCTCTCCCATCTGCCCAGCTCTAGCTGTATTATCTCAGGCAAGTCACTTGGCAGTTCTGGTCCTCGATGGAGAAGATTGGGCCTGAAGCAAAAGTTTTGCACAGGTCACTTGGGCAGAGAGATTTGCTGTCAAAACCAGCTCAAAGTGCGGCTGGAAGCTAATAAAAATGCTAACCTAGGAAGCGAGAGACGGCCTGGAGCTCTTGCAACCTTTTTATGTATGTGTGAACATATTTATTCTCACGGTTATGGCTTTACTTTACTGTGCAGTAGGAAGAATTACGACCCATTGCATTGAACTTTTGACTTTATAGATGTTATTTATGGTTTTAGGATGTGATTTGTAAAAAGTCAAGTTCATTGTATATTGATTTAAATAAAAATAGCACGTAAGGGTTGTATATAGGTATGGTTAGAAAAGAGTGCAGATGATGCTTCTGGAATGGGTAAAGTTTGGGTAACCCTGATTTAGTCCACTTTTTTCCTAGCACTTTTTCCATGACCCATGTCTTGGCACAGGACTGTCAGGAGGGTTTCAAATCAGCCTCAGGTCTTCAGCTGGGAAGGAAGGATGGGGGAGGAGTCTACAAGATGATTTTAGCACCTTTGTCTTGCATCTGAAACATCAAAGCTATCCCCTCTAAAAAAAATACCAGTAACTGGGGACAGAGATATGGCTCAGTGGGTAGAAGGGCTTGCTGCTAAGCTGGGTGACCTGAGTTAGACCCCTGGAACCCACATGGTAGAAGGGGAGAACTGACTCCTGAGAGTTGTCCTCTGACCTACACCACACACACACACACACACACACACACACACACACACACACACACACACACACTCATACACAAACATACATGCACATTAATTAGTTAAAAAGTGCCAGTAACTAACATTTTTTAGGGCTTGTCGAGCTGCCTCCATTCCAAACATTTTATGTACTTTGAATCATCTAAGCTTACAACCACATTGGCAGCTGTTATCATTGTTCTAATATAACAGATGAAAAAATTCAGGCCCAGATATAACATTGCTTATGGCTTCAGAGTGCATTCTGTAAAGATCCAGTTTCTTTCTTTCTTTCTTTCTCTTTCTCTCTCTCTCTTTCTCTCTCTCTCTCTCTCTCTCTCTCTCTCTCTCTCTCTCTCTCTCTCTCTCTGCGTTAGTTTGTGTAGAGAGCAGAGGTCAACCTTGCAGGTCATTTCTCAGGTACCATTCACCCTGTCTATTTTTGAGGCAGTGTCTCTCACTGCCCAGGAGCTCACTCATTAGGTCGAGCTGGGTGGCCAGTGAGCCTCGGAGAGCTGCCTTTTCAATTCCTCGTGCACACTGCCACATCTGCATTTTTATATAGATGCTGGGTATTGAACTTGGATCCTCATGATTGCATAGCAATCACTTTATTTATTGGGCTGTCTTCCCAGTCCTTAGAACAAAGTCTTTGTAACACACCTAAGTCAGTCTGACTAACCCCAGCATCTGCTCTCTTTCGCTGACAGTTGAGTAATTGCAAGCACTCCCTGAAGGAGGAATATTTCTCACCGGGCTACTGAGAGAGTCTCCTACTTTATTTAGAAACCTGACTCTGGCTCCATAGAGCAAAGTTTCTCACACTGTTTTGAGCTTTCTGAATCACTTGGGGGACCTTGTGTGAACTTGAAATGTTTTAATTAAGTGAATCTGGTTTGACGTGGTGAATGGTTACCTTTAATTGGCATCTTAATCCAATGTAGAATCACCTGGAAGGAGCATCTCATTGAGGGGTTGTCTACACTGGGATACCTTCTGAGTATGTCTGCAGGGTACTCTCTTAATTAATCTAATTGGCATGAGAAGACCTGGGCCACTATGGGTGGCACCAATCCCTAGGCAGTGGATCATGAAATGGATGGAATTGAGCTGAGCACAAGCAAGTGAGCATGCCTACATTCATTGCTCTCTGTTCTTGTTTGTGGATGGGATGTGACCAGCTGCCTCAAGCTCCCATTGCTGTAGGTTTCCTATAGTAATAGGCTGTAACCTGGAATTGTGAGCTAAATGCCGCCATTTTCCTTTAAAAAATTGTTTTTTTTGGCCACAGTATTTTATGTCAACAACAGAAACCAAACTAGGGTAGGCCTCCAAACAAAGCATTTGTAACAAGGGCCCAGGCACCACTCTTTCTGCTGAGCCTTGGTTTTGGAAAGAAAGGTCAAGAGCCCTTTATGAATGCAGGATGCACCCCTCTTGCCCTTCCTCCCCTTGCCCTGTCTCCAAGGCATCCACTGAGTGCCTGGGTGCATGAAGCTGGATTCCAACTTGCAGCGAAGAAACAAGACACTTGGCATTCAAAGGAGACTCGGTGTGGACCCAATCATGGAGCCCTCCCTCCTCTCATTTGTTAGCTAAGAGCAAAATGAACAATGGCATCCAGTTTGGATGCACAACCATAGCCTTACTTTTCAGGGAAACAAACCCCCGAACACTTGGAGAGAAGCTTTGGCCTTAGGACTGCTCCTGTGGCTGTAAATCACCTTTGAACTTTGTGGAACATCTTGGGCCTTTCCTTCAGAAGTCTTTCAAAATTGTTGACGTCCCTACTGTCCGTAAAGAGACAAACTGCCCTTTCATCCGAGCTGACTTGGCAATGAAACATGGCCCATCTGTCCCCTTGGCTGTCCCCAACCTCCCAGACTTGTTTCTAACCTCTTCCTTGCTCTCCTGTCCTAGTCAGCCACTGGAGCCCTGCCTCTCTGCATTCAATGGTGGGCATTGTCACAGGAGTGAATCTCACTCAGCCCCGGAGCTTAGGTGTACAAGAAAAACAACTTCTGACACTTTGAAATTCAGTCTAACTCCTGTTTAATGAAGGTGGAAAAGCTTAATCTCGGATAACAAGAAGTTTCTTCCGGTGCTTGGATTCTTTTTTAAAATTTAGGAACATAATCTGGTTGTATGGGCATGGGATAAGACATCTGCCCCTCCCATTTGAGCCTCCCTTGTTGGCCTAAACATGACACCACGGACTTCCTTGTTCCTTTTGGTATAACTCCTTCATGGTCTTACCCTTTCTTATTAAAGGTGTTTTCCAGGAAATATTTTATTGAAGTTGTTAACTCTTTCCTGGCCTCTGACATCATTAGCTTTGAAAACAAAAGAGCCAGGGAAATATACATTCTCTGCCTTCCTCTTTACCCATGTCCTGCTCCTATACGATGAGCCAGCCAAGAGACATGACTTTGATGGCTATCAAAGTAGATGTGTGGATTGGAGACATTACTTTATCAGTAGAGTGCTTGCCGCACACTCAGGAAGATCTGTCTTTTAATCCTCAGAACCCGTGTCAAAATCCAGATGTAGTGGCATGTGCCATCCCAATTCTGTAGGGATACACAGAGGAGTTAGAAATTTAGAAATCTCTGGGTGGGAGGTTCTGTGCTGGCTTGAATCTGTGACCTCCAGGTTCAATTGAAAGACCCTGTTTCAAGATATAAGGTAGGGAGAGATTGAGGAAGACACATGATCTTTACACTAAATCCATACACATGTGCACATGCAAACACACAGACAAACACACACACAGACAGACATACACACACACACACACCATGTGCACACGTGCTGTGCACATGTGCATGCACATACACATGTGTGTACAGATGCCATACCACAACTGGTCAATATGTGAAATCTATCACTTTTAAATATGAGCTAGTATGAGACAACCATCATGCAACTTGTGTCACTCATGCATCTCAACCTCCTTCTACTCTACTCTCAATGCTTTCCCATTGGGCTACACCACCATCCCTTGGCTCCGTTCCTGTTTAAATAGTACTGTCATTCTCTTAGGAGAAATCCCTCATAGTTGTCCTCTTTGCAGGTTGTCTCAGTCTATTGAAAAGAAGTCCAGAGAGCTCCCACGCTGGAAGAGGAGTGGGGATAAGGCAATGCATCTGAGAATGTGGCTGGATCAGAGTTTTGAACATGGGTTTTCTTCATTTGCTCACCCATGTTGAGTTTATAGTGAGAAGAAGGAAAACTAGGGTTAATTCATTCTGTTAGTGAGGACAACTCATTTTAGTGTGTTACTGTGTCATGGCCAAAGACATAAGCATTGGAGCCTGAAGGTAGGTTTGGTTATTGATCCTAGCACTTCCTGTATAGTTGACCTTGGGTAAGCTATTCAACCTTGCCAAACTTTCATATGGCAATAAGAGGAGCAACTGGCAGCACTGTGGCCATGTCTGAACGGGATCTGAGTACAATGAACGCACCTCCCTTGGCCAACCCAGAATAAATATCATCTTCTAATAATAAAGTTGATATTTTGAAAGCTTCCTCATTTGAAGCACGTCCAATGACGCTTTGATTGGTCCTCACTTGTGAGAAAGGAAAGACCCAAGAGAACCAAAGACCTTCATTTAACTGACCTCTAGGCCTGCAGGCAGCCCAAGTTCTGGGATTCTTTGCCACCAGAAGTATGGCTTCACTATACCTCTGAGGGTGTCAGTTTAGCAAAAACTGATTTTAATATGCCAGACTCAAACTCTAGCCTTCTGCAAGCCTTCACATTCTTGTGGGAACCACGGGGTAGGTTGTACCTGTCCACATTGCTCCCAGAATCATGTCACTAAGGAGATACAAGTTGTAGAGCTGGCAGAGGCAGGGACATCTCACCCTGAGCACGGGGCTCATTCGCATTAATTGAGGCTGAATATTCACAGGTTGCAAAGCTCTAGACAGGTTTTCACAAGCCCGAGGACAGGATGACAGTATTTACAGTGGTTTCAGCGAACGCTTACTGTGGGAGAGTTCATAAATATGGAGAAGCCCTCACTGTGCAGTCACCAGCATGGTTTCTGGGCCTCTGCTCTTATTTCCTGATCTCCTTTAATCCAGCGATTGAAGGTTGGGAATGACAAATCTTTACCAACTCCTGAATTCCAACTGAAGTCAGTGGTTACATTTCCCAGCTAACCCTCTTAGGTCTTTGGACGTCTTCCAAGAGTCCCCCTTCTCGTCTACAGACCCTCCTTCACCCTTGATATGTTCTTTCGCCTTTTCCCCTACTGACACAACAAAAATAAACACCGTAGAAGCTAAACAATGTCATCTTATATGATAGAATCCATATATTACGGGGAATAACTTTCTGATTTCCCTGGTCTTTTTCCCTTAGAACTCTAGAGTTTAGAATGTCAGTCCTGCCTCTACTTACCTTATCAGAAGACTAACGTCCCTTTTCCTGTATTCTATCCAAGGATAGCATAGGAACTACAAGAAATAGACATGTTATTCTTGGAATAACATGCAAGTAAGTAGAAATCAATATTGGTCACATAACCAGTAGTAGCAAACTGTATTTTGAGCTGAAACATAGGCCAAGGAAACATGTGGATAAATGGAGTTCAAGTGTTCTGAGGTCTTCAGTGTTCCTAGAATGTGGATAAAGAACTCACTTGGCTTGTGCTCTGATAATTCACAAGTATATCTACAACACTAAAAGATTGGTGTGTGGAGTTTCACATTAATAGAGAAAAGTCGGGACAATAAAAACCCATCCCTACCCTCAAAGTCAAGGAGACAAAGAGGGAACAATGAATATGTAAAAAAAAAAAGTACACATTGAGTGGTTATGACTATTATGGGCTGAATTGTGTCCCCTGGCTCACTTGTTCAGGCCGTAACTCTTAATATCTGAGAAACTGGTTCTAATGGGAGTCAGGCAAGTAGGCAGTAAATGTGGCTGCATGTGGTCGTTACAGTGAGCTTTTAACCTAAAAGCTATCGTTTAAGGAGAAGGTACAAGAGCACACACTCAGAAGAGAGACCCAATGGAGACAAAGAAAGACGGTAGCCATCGCTAAGCTAGGATGTTACCTCAGAAGAAACAACCTCTTGCTCTCAGGCAGGTCGTCTCTATCACTGCCAGAGAAAAAATACCCATGGTTTGAGCCAGATACCCGATGGGTGGAAACTCCAATACCTATGACGACAACTGCTTAGATTTGTCAGTATTTACATCAAATGTACGTGGGTTGTATGTTCCATTTAAGACACAAACTGGAAGCAGTTAGGTACCTCAACACATTTATGCCATGATTGTGGGCACTGCTTGGCAAGCAGTTCAGTGTTGTAGCATACAGACTCTACAGTCAGGTGCTAGGGTTGGTGGCTTATCTCCTTCATCAGCCTCCATGGCACCTCCTGGCACTGTGAATGCCGATCATCATGGAAGAGGCTTGAAGGTCAGTTCCTACTTGCTTCCTTTGGGTCCTATATCCGGACTGTGTAGTGTCTTCAGCAATGGTCTTGCGGTTTAGTTCCATTGGGGATCCAAGAGCAATGACAGCAGTGTATGTTGTTAAGGAAGTCTCTGGGGGATATCTTAGAAAAAACTTGTGGGGAGGCATCCTGTGCCTGGTGCTGGGATTTCTCTTTGGAAGATGTGACTTCTGGGAGCAGCCTTAAGTACCCATGGAAAGTAATTCCAATCAAGCTAACCCCTTTAAAAATCACATTTTAGCTAGTCTATAAAACAGTAGACTTCTTTTTAAAAATAATTTTAGTTTTGAAAATATGATTTTATAATTTCTTCCTTTCCTTTTGTCCCCCCCCCCCAAACCCTCTCATGTGCCCCATCCTTGATCTCTTTCAAATTTATGGCATCTGTTTTCTTTAATTGTTGAGAAACACACACACACACACACACACACACACACACACACACAAATACAACACACACCCTTCTCAGTCCATATGATCCCTCTCTCTTTATCTCTCTCTTACACGCACACACACCCTTCTCAGATCATATGATGTCTCTTTCTTCTGTCACACACATATGTGCACATACATATGTTTACACATATGTATATGTGTGTGTATGCTGATGATTTGATGTTGGATAATCAATCGGTGTCTTCTTCCCCTGGGAAAACTATTCCTCCCACCCAGTATTACTTGATCACCTGTAGTTCTTTGCCTAAGGTTGAGACCCCATGGCTTTCTGTCCTCCACGCTGATATTGTTATTACAATCATCCCTGTTCAGGTTACGTTCGGGCAACCAAGTAAGTGAGACTTCATGGGTGTAGCTTCCAAAATTTCCAGGAGACACATGCAATCTGATGGCAAGCATCTTGTCCTCTGGCTGATAGAATCTTTCCATCCCTTCTTTTGCAATGATCCATGAGCCTTAAGCGTAGGAGTTGTTTCGTAGATGTGTCAGTTGGGACTGGGTTCCACAATTCATTTTGATCAGCTGTGGTTTTCTGTAGTGGTCTCCATCCGTTGTAAAGAGAAGTTTTTTTTTTTTTTTTTTTTTTTTTTTTTTTTTTTTTGTAGAGGGGTGAGGCCTGCATTTACCTGTGGGTATAAGGACAAATATTTAGAATATAGTTAAGGGTCATACTCATTTAGTAAAGTGGCATTTGTAGGCTCTCTTCCACGAGCCATGACCTCACTAGTCCTTGGTAGTGGGCAAGGTTTGAAGTACCAGGCATGCTTTTCCTCTTGTTGATTGGGCCTTAAGGCCAATTAGAGGGCTGTTGGTTACTGCCAAGGTGAGTGTCCCACCATTGTCTTAGTCAGGGTTTCTACTGCTGTAAACAGACACCATGACCAAAGCAACTCTATTAAGGACAACATTTAATTGGGGCTGGCTTACAGGTTTGGATGTTCAGTCCATTATCATCCAGGCAGGAGCACGGCAGCATCCAGGCAGGTATGATACAGGAGGAGCTAAAAGTTCTATATCTTGTTCCGAAGACAAACAGGAGAAGACAGGCTTCCAGGCAGCTAGGACAAGGGTATTAAAGCCCACCCCCACAGTGACTCACCTACTCCACACCTCCTGATAGTGCCCCTCCCTTTGGAAAGCATATACAAATCATCACATTCCACTCCCTGGACCCCATAGGCTTGTTCAAACACAGGAGTCTATGGGTGCTATACTGAACTATAGCATAATGAAAAAGTACATTTAGACCAACTTCCTAAGTCCCCATAGTCTATAGCAGTCTCAACAATGTTAAAAGTCCAAAGATCAAAGTCTCTTCAGAGATCCATCCAATCACTTAACTGCAATCCCCAAAGCAAGTCAGGAAACAAGCTGGGCAAACAACACTTCCTCTTGTGTCTGTCTTACCTTGCATTTGTGAATGAAGATCATTTATGGGCTTCTTCTCATTTAGCTGTAGACTCAGTGGAACATCTACATCTTAAAATGAGTAGATATAAGATGGTCCTTCAACCATACTAGGGTCCAAATATGGTTCAATCATTTGGAATTTTGTAAGCCTCTCTCCTAGGTTTTGTTTAACATTAATGGTAAGAGTGAGGCTTGGAAACAGTTTATCTTTCCATAATTTACACCAGAATAGCATCCCACGAGAATATCAATCCCACGGTCTACTTCTTATTGAGCAAAGTGTTGGCTTGGAAAAGGACTGTGGTCCAGTAGAGGTTCAGCAGTCAAGCTCCCTGTAAGTGACTACTTCTGAGAGCTGATTCTTAAGATGGAGGCTTGTGAATAATGGTTGACTAAAGATTATGAAGAAGCTGAAATGTCTAAACTGTACCCAGATGACTCGCTTGGCATCGGCTTAGACACCTAACTGAGCTGCTGGCTTATGGAGAGATTTGTCCGTCTCTTTGGCACCCCGTTTCGTCCAGCTGTCAAATTGTTTTGCTGCTTGTAAACAGCTGATGGAGAGTGAGAGCTGTGGATAGCCTGCAGCTGGCTCAGAAAGTGATGCACGAGAGGGGGAGCTTTGAGTTCATCTACCCTTTGTTTATGTGTGTGACTAAAAGAGATTGAGAAAGAGAGAGAGAGTAGGAGGAAGGGAAGAAAGGAGGGAAGGAAGGGGAGTAGGAAATGGAGAGAGAATAGAGCCATAAATAATATAGTAGGTCAGTTTCAATCTTCCTGAAATCATTACTTCTGTCTATTGAGTTAGGACAGGAGTAAGTGAAGCTTAGTATACACACACACACACACACACACACACACACACACACACACACACACCAAAACAAAACAAAAACATTTAATAATTGTAAAGAGGATAGTTATCATGTCACCGTAGGGTTAACATTTATAGTTCCGGTCAATAGTGAGGCTGATGTTTTCCAAGTTCCTGGAGGAGGTATTTTGATTTTGTTCTTGGGATCTTGCCCTGGCTTCCCTTAGCTTCCCAGGGTTGTGATCTCTGTAGAAAGAACACAAATGAGATGCACGGGAGGTGGGTGAGAAGCCAGGCAGGGTTTATTACAGAATCATATGAGGCCCTGTCAAGGGTAGAAGGGGGCAATGATTGCCTGTCAGTGGAAACAGCTTTCCCCTCAAAGGGAGTAAGGGAGTTTATTCTGGAGCTCAACATGAGTGACCATAGCCCAAGGGCACAAATGCAGGTTATCCCAAACACTGTATCCACATGGCAAGAGTTTTAGGAAGCATTTATAGTAACAAACAAAAGAAGGTCATAAATCAAGGCACTCTTAAACATGGGTGGTCAGTACAAACTATAATCAGAGGGGACAGAAGAAAGATAAATGTTACAGAAGAACTGAGGAAGTACTCTGGGTCAAAGGCTTAAGCGAAGACGAGATACAGGTGATGGGGTAGGGAGAGTAGTAAGGGGTGGGCTAACTCAAACTAAGGATGTGCATAGAAGCCTTACAGAAACTCACTACTTTGCAAAGCAATTAGAAAACCCAATATAGGGCTGGTAGAATGGTGGTCAAGAACACTTGTCACTCTTGCAGAGGTTCTGGATTCCTTTCTAGCACCCAACATAGCTTTCAACTTCCTAAACCTCCAGTTTTAGAGGGTCCAATGCTCTCTGCTGGCCTCAGGAAAAGTCATGGTACACAGAGAGACAAGCAGGCCAACACATACACACAAAATAAAAATAAACAAGTCTTTTTTTAAATGTAATATATATTTTTCAAAGGAGTTTTAACAGATGGGTCCACCACAGGCGGACAATGATACTCTCCAAAGGTATGGGCTACTAAGTGAAAATATCAAGCACAAGATACATCTTGAAGACTCAGGCTATTGATATTGCTCTTGATTTCTCACCATAACTAAATGTAAGGCTGTTACTGCTGAAGACACCACTCACTTTGATGTGGTACGTAGAGAAATAAACCTCAAGTGACCAGAGAAGTCTCTCCTTGTTGGCTAGCTTACATAGTGCTATATGGTGCCTCGAAGGTTACTAGGGGAGAGAAGACTTCAGTAGTCTCACCTAGCACTGCACCACGCATGCTATGATACCAACCTGCCTGGAAAGGTGCGCCCAATGGTACAATAGTGGTAGGACAGTTATGGGGGTAACCAATCACTTTCCGCTTGGATACGAAGCCTGCTGCACAGGAGAGATTTCATGCCTGGTACTGTAAACCTGGCTCAAAGCCCATGACTAGGGAAACTGTGGGATACTTACTGTTGATGTTCTGTTAAATGATCATGATGTCCAAATGTCTTCTAAACACTTATGTTTATAGCCATAGATTTGAGCAGATCTCCACTTGGTCAGAGAAGCTTCTTTTTCCGGTGGGTAGGTGTTAATGTAAAGCATTGTTACTGGTCAAAGTGCCAAGCATGAGCAACCATGGGTGCTTAGCTGTAAAGGAACATCTGTAGTAATACCCTCTTATCCAATGTCCATCTCCTCCATTCAACATCCATCTCCTCCCATCCAACATCTGAACAAGAGTGATGGGAAAATGAGAGTTGACTGACGAGGAGAAGAGCTATGAAATGCTGACTTCTGGCCATGACAGAACTGTTGCACACATCAACTCTAGTTGACTACACAAGACCCATTCAAGATGAAGCCAGTCAAAATTCCAGAATGAATGGGAAGAGGCCCTAGGCTCCGTGCTTGACAGGGAACTATTGACTGTTGAAGGTTGCTGGGGATGGGAGAGTCACTCTTCTTTGGGGACATGACTGCAGGAAGGTTGCTAATGTTCCATTTGCATATAGGCAGTACTGACTGGACACAGGAAGTTATCAAGAGCAACAATTAAACCAAAAAGAAGACACAAAGTTTGAAGGGCGATGGGGTGGATGGCGGTAGGAAGAGTAGGAGGATATTGGGTGTGACTAGAATATGTTATACACATGCACGAACCCCTCAAAGAGTAAATAGAAGTATTTAAAAATGAAAAAAATAAAAATGACACAGGGTGGAGATTCTCCCAAAAGCTTTACAGCAGGCACAGAAAAAGCTATCAGGGCCAGGTGAGAATGCCACTCAGTTCAGCCCAATTTTATTGTAACTGATGATGGGCCAGGACTTCTAATCCAGATTGCTGTACTTTAGCCAAGGTTTTAAGCCCAGCATCATTTTGGAAAAAGTATTACTGCGGCAATCAACTTGGGCCCCTGAGTACAGGAAAGCTTAAGACGTGTTCACATTGAAGTTCTCGGCAAAGCACATATGGTTTCCTACAGTAGATCTGTAAGACTTCTTATTGGCCTAGAAACAACACTCTAGGTGAGGGTCTAGGGAGAATGACTGGGATAAACACATGCTTGTGGGAGTCAGGATGGGCCTGGCCCTAAGAGAACACAGAAGTCACCTAGGCTGTTGTAAAGTACAAGTGACATCTCTCATGAGGATGGGTTTTAAGGTCTAAAAGGAATGCTCAAAGTTTTAAGGGGAAGGGATACTGTCTGGGATGAGTAAATTCTGGGAGATATGGGGAGAGCCTGTCTCATCGGACAGCAGAGGATCACTGGGTTGTGGATATGTCCAATAGGCAGGATACAAGAAAGCAGGAGCATCTCCACTGTAGGTCTCAGATGCTATCTGGTAGCATTTTAAAATGTTGGGCTGGATGCTCATTAATACATTCCAGGCTCCTCTGAGTCTACTCGTCTGTCCAAAAGTCATATAGTAGATCAGATTATGAAGAGATAAAGAAAGAAAAACAAGCAAACAAGGAAAAACAAACAAATCCATAAAAACTGTGGGGGTTGCCTGGTCAGGAAAATACTTGTACAAACATGAGGACTCAAGTTTTTTTGTTTGTTTTTTTTTTAACTGTTACTAGTACAGTCATTGTTGTAGCAACTTCCATTATTTTTCAAAGAGATTTATTTATTATATATAAGTACACTGTAGCTGCCCGACACAACATACCAGAAAAGGGCATCAGATCCCATTACAGATGGTTGTGAGCCACCATGTGGTTGTTGAGATTTGAACTCATGGCCTCTGGAAGAGCAGCCAGTGCTCTTAACCACTGAGCCATCTCTCCAGCTCACGAGGACTCAAGTTTTATCCCCAGAGCCCACATAACGAAACAGAGTATTGGTGGCATATGCGTGTGATGCCAGCATTGGAGAGATGGAGACAGCTGGATTTCCAGGACTTGCTGCCGAGCCATTTTAGCTGAATCAGTGGGTGCCAGGCCAAGTGACTTTTTCTCAAGTGACAGAAAGACACCCAAGGTTGTCCTCTGGCCCTTATGTATGTGTGCATGAGCACACACACACACACACACACACACACACACACACACACCCAGAGCCTATGAAAGGACCCTTACTTTCCCAGGAAATGTTCTTCTCTTAACAAAGTCCTGCATGCATCCTGCTTTCTCAACTTTTCTTCTGTGTCTAATCGACAGCTACACTGCCACATGATATTTTAAATCATCTGAGGAGCAATTGTAACTCTCTCTCTCTTCTCTCTCTCTTTATTTTTTGCACATTACTTCAAATTATAAGAAGAGACACTTGTGATTTCCCACCCCCCATCCCCCATTTATTACTTACGACTATTCTCACTTGATAAATTAGTGTGTTACCAGGGACGTGAGAGGTAGGGCTTGAAGCTGATTATGAGGAGGGTGGCAGGAGGTGGGGTACTGTCCATTCTCATCGACCCCTAATTCTGACTGACCTTTTACTGAGCCATCTAATGACTGGACTACCTTGAATAATCCTCTAAGCAATTATCTGTGGCCAGGGGCTGAAATCACACCACATACAGTAGCTACAAGATGCCCATGACTCTGGTTAAGGAACGTTAGAGAAATCACAGGATGCTGGACCTCTAGTCCCAAACCCATCCGTTCACACTTCAGAATCGAGTCTGAAGTACCAGAGTGGTCTCTTGACTGGCAGCCTAGAATTTATTGCTAGAAACCAATCATTATTCCTTGTCTATCAAATACAGTTCTGGGCTTTGACTTTAAACCCAAATTCAACCCAACCCAAACCATATCAAAACTAAACACTCCGAATGGAAATTTAGTTTACATTACAAGGCAGAGAGTAAGATAGAGAGGTCTAGGAAAAAGGTTCAAAATTAGCATATGAAAGAAACTAGTTGGCAGAGAGGAAGTTGAATACTTTCCTTGGGCTCACTAAATCTGGCTACCACTCAGACACAGAAGTACTCCGTAGTGTCTGAAGGTGACCTCGCTCAATATAAAACACTAAAATGGAGTTGGGGATTTAGCTCAGTGGTAGAGCACTTGCCTAGCAAGCACAAGGCCCTGGGTTTGGTCCTCAGCTCTGGAAAAACAAAACAAAACAAAACAACAACAAAAAAAACAACTTTCATAAAACACTAAAATGTACGGTCTGGGTGAAGAGTTAAGATGCTAAGAAGACATGTGGTACAAGCCATTGTCTGTAGAACTACATGTCCCAGAACACACGTAAGAAAGCTTACACAAAGAAGTGAGCCCTAAAGTCTGCATTGTATGACGTACCCCCACCACACCCCTGAAACTCTTTGTAGATCCTTGGTATAGCATTGCTGTTTAACTAAACCCTTCCTTTGCTCTAGCCTGCTTCCTTCTCTTAATAAACTGCCATTGCTTCTGCTACTCTTATCCGTGTGTCTGTTCAATTTCTTGTTCTGGGACACAAAAACCTAGAGTCATTCTTGGAAGGTTCTCATCGAACTTCAGTACCTCCAGATAATCAATTGTGGGATTTTCTTCTATCTGTACGTATGTGTGTGTGCATGTTCATATGTGTGCAGGTATGAGAGTGTGCCTACGCATGGAAGTCAGAGGGCAATCTCAGGTGTCATTGCTCATGTATCATCCTTTTTTGTGTGTGTATATGTGTGAGCTAGGGTCTCTGTATTAGTTAATTTCTCTGCTGCTGTGATAAAATATCCTAGTTAAAGGAACTTGGGACACGGCTTCTTTTAGTCTCTACTTTTAGGTACAGTCCACCATGTCAGGGAAGTCATGCCAGCAGGAACTTGAGGCAACTGGTGAAGTTGCATTTACAATTGGAAAGCAGAGAGCCATGTACTCAGCTCTCCTCTTTATATAGTCCAGGCTCCTGGTCTAGGGAATGATGCCACCCATAGTGGAGGGGGCGGGTCTTCCCACCACAATTAACATGATAATAATGCCCTGTAGGCATTCGGGGGAGACCAGTTTCTCAGGTGGTTCTAGATCTAGTCAAGTAGACAATTGAGGTTAATCACCACAATTAGGCCTGGAGCAACAAAATTAGGTGGATTAGGCTAACCAGTGAGTTCCAGGAACCTGCCTGTCTCTGCTTTCCCAGCTCCGGGATTACAAGTGTAAATGCCTGGCTCTTTTAGTGGGCGATCTTGGAATTGCACTCATGCCATTCATGTCATGAGTGAGGTATCTTCACAGGCTCCAATGTTACAATACAAAGAAGTAGGAGCAGGTGTGACTTCCGGGAAGAAATTAGGTGACATCGCTTCTTCCCTCATGAATACATTAACCTACTCATAGATAGTGAGTCAATGAGGTATCTTATTTCTTCATTTACTCCATTCTGTGTGTGATGGACATTGGTGTGGGTGAGTGCACCTGTGGAATGCCGAATGTCTTTTTTTTGTTGTTGTTGTTTTTGTTTTTGTTTTTTTGGCCGAATGTCTTTATCCTTCTCTATCACTCTCCACCTTATCTCTCAGGAACTTGAAGCTCACCTGTTTGGGCTAGCCTTGGTAGCCAGTGGCCTCCTGGGATCAGACTATCTCTACCCCTAGGGCTGGGGTCATGGTCATTTCCAGCTTCTAAGAATATAAACTAGGTGCTAAATGCTAGGTGCTAAGGATCTGAACCAGGCCCCAAATGTCTGCACAGTTTAGCCCCGCCTCCTGTTTGACACCTTTTCCTATGAAATCCCTTACGTTGCCCGGCGTCTTTTTACAGCGTCCCCACCAGTAAGAAGGCCTTCACCATGCAGCCTCTTGACCTGAGGCCTTCCAGTCTCCAGTGGATGAAAAATTTCAGGAGTCATTTCATTTTTATTAGATTGTGAATTAAAGGATTGAAAATATTGTTTTCATCTCCCTCCACCTGTAGAGAATGGAATGGAGGGAAAGTGAATCTGGGGGAGCAGAGAGATGGTGGGGGAGGGGGCGCCTCAGAGGAGTGGCGGGAGGGAAAATGCATCAGGATGTAGTGCATGAGAACATAATTTATTTCCAGTAAAAAAGAAAGCACAATTCATGATTTAACTCCTAAACTGGTTGACTGCACAGCAAGTCATGTCCGAATTATCGCTGAACTACTGTGGCCTCTTCTGTTGAAAAAGAAGAAAAAAAATCCCTCACAGTTTCCACGTGGTTAGTATTGGTCTGAGAACTTGACCTCTCGTTTCTAGGCACGGGAAGCTCTGCCCGTGGTAACTGCGTGCTGCCGTTTGAACGACTCTTATTATTGCAACTTAAACCATCTTATGCATTTCGCAGCGATCTCATCTAAAGATTTATCATGTGCTGGCGCTGAGTCTGGTGAAGAGTGTGCCTGAAGCCCCCATAATTCTGGAATGAAACAAGAGAGAGCAAAGGGAAGACCAGGTAGTGTTCCTGACAAACTGTAATGACTTTTTAGAAGAGCAGATAGTGAAGGAAACCAAGGGCAATGGAGGTAAGTAAAAAAAAAAAAAATCAAATTACTTTACAGTGGGTAGGAATGACTTAGGCTTTTTTTTTTTTTTTTGTTTTAATTAGACAAAGTCATGGGGGAAAATGAGAAAAAGGACAACTGCATATCTGTGAGAACAATCTTGCCCGTAGCCTTATGTGTTCAGAGAGTTTGCACACCAGATATCCTGTATGTTCCTGCACCCATAATGGATCGTAAGGAGCATGAGGTGAGGCAAGGAAGTGAGTTTCTTGAATAAACATGGCTGGGAACTCAGCTCGCTGGAAGGAGAAGACAAAGGTCGATTAGTGGCCGTGCAGGGGAGAGGAGCTATGACTGGAGCCTGATGCTGAGGGCTGCCTTGGAGAGTCTCTAGCCCCTGGTAAGCTCTAGCATTTAGCTTGCTTTGGGTACAGAGAAATCACTGACAGTTGTTATGAGGGTGAATGTCTGATTGGTTTTCTGTTGCTGTAATTGGATATTTGCGTCTACCCACACTTGCTCAGCCTCTGCTGAGGGCTTTTCCTGCACACGTTGAAACAGAACAGGGCTAGCTCCAGACTCTTCCTCCTCCCGCAAAGCCACTGAAGACACCAGGGGACTCCCGCCCTCACGTTCTCTTCATTTCTATCCCACAGGTCTGTGACACAGTTTACGCAAAGAAACCCGGTTTCTTGCTTTGAATATCTTACAACTGTAGGAACATGTATGGTGTTTGGAGTGTTTGCTCTCTGTGTTCTTGTTGAGTGACAGACTTTTTCCTGGGGAGAATCAATGCCCCCCCCCACCTCCGAGGGGGAGAGAGAGAGAGAGAGAGAGAGAGAGAGAGAGAGAGAGAGACCAAGGAACCCATAATAGCACCAAAGTTCAACTTGGTGAATAAACGAGTTTATATTGGGGTTACTAACAGTGTGGATAAGGGTTTGCTTACATAGGGGCAGAAATGACTTAAAAGTAGCCACGTCCCTGCCAAGTCCACTGTAACACAGGTGACTACTCATGACAGCTACAACCCTGCAGCTCACTGCGGTCTCAGACAGAACCCCCTTTTTTCTCTGCAATTTGGATGGTCAGGGTTTCCTTCCTCAGTGGTTGCTTCCTTCTTGGAGAGATGGCTCGGTCAGTAAGTGCTTGCCCTGTAAGCATCAGGACCTGAGGTCCATCCCCAGCACCAAGGGTGGAGTGCACTTAAAATCTCAGTCCCGGGGAAGTGGAGATAGGAGGAGGCTTGTGGCTTTGTGGGCCACGAATCTAGTGAGCGTCAGGTCCTAGTGAGAGACTATTTCAAAAAACAAGGTGGGTACATTCTGAGGAACAACACCCTGCTTGGCTTCTGACTTTCACATGTAGGTGCACACATAGGTATCTGCACCGTTTTACACACAGACATGCGAGCACGCACGCATGCACACATGCACGCACACATGCACGCACCCACGCACGCTCGTTTCTAGCATGTAAACCTTTAGTGATGTGTAGGATGATGTCATTATGCAGCAAGGCAGGCCCAGGATAAGGCGAAGTCTATCATTGGATGAGAAGGAAGGGTAGGTGGGGAAAAGTCTAGAAAGGAGAGAGGAAGAGAAGAGAAAAGTCAAGATGGAGATGACGACAGAGCAGGATGATCCAGATCCAGGTGGACTGGGTCAATTTTATCTTGTCTAGGTGGGCTGTTTCTATCTTTATTAATTGGCAGTGAATTTGTTGTGTGGATGTCTTGTGGATTGGGAATTTAACATGTAAATCTAATTGCTAAATTACAAGTGTCTGGAACTTTGATGTCACCGGGCTAAAGAGGACAGTGTGTGAAAGAAATGGCTGAGAGGCAGTTGGAGCATGCGAATCTGGTTCTATTTGTGCAGAGTGAGAATGCACAGGGCCCGCGGAGCGAGGTGTGTGTGTGTGTGTGTGTGTGTGTGTGTGTGTGTGTGTGTGTGTGTGTGTGTGTGTGTGTCTGTGTCTGTGTCTGTGTCTGTGTCTGTGTGTCTCTCTGTGTGTGCACGCGCATGCCAGGTGTGGTAACTACCGCCTAGGGGACCGGCCTCGAGGAGAGGGAGGCTAAACCGGAGTCAGCTGGGAGAGGGCGGCTTGCAGACCTCGTGGCAGAGTAGCAGCCGGAGCGATTGGATCCGGCTTGAGGGAACTGATAGAAAATGTTCATTTTTAAAATTTTTACCACAACAGGGATGAATTCAAACTGTTGAGAGTAAATGATGCTGTTACTGGGATTGCAGGGACTCAACAGAATCGAGGGGCAATCAAATGGTGGAAGAGAAAGCTACCAGCACCTTTACAGAGAAGACGATGCGTGAGATGAAACTGGATCCTGAGATCCAAAAGAGGCCTGCCCGGGGAACTTCTGCCAAAACGAGGTGTTACTCAGGCCCAACCACCTTCACGGAGCTGGCAATGGCGGCCTGCTTCCTGGACCATCAGAACCCCGGGAGAGCTGCTTGGATCATCGCATGCAGAGAAATGACAAGGCTTTTCTATTTAAATACGGGTTTGTTGTGGCAGACCCGCACAGCTGTTGTCGAAATCAAAGATCAGTTTGTTAGATTATTTTTACGGACTGTGTCAGGGTAACCGCTTCCGGAAAACATCTGTTCTATAATTAGAAAATGAAGATCTTGTCACTCCACTGGAACGTAATTACTTCCAAGGCATCAGAGGGAGGATTTTAGTATTATCACGAGAATTCAATAGGGTTACTCAGAACGTGTATATTTTTTCCCTTTAATTTCTTCTAAGGTAACTAGGGGAAGCCCATACTTATTTGCATTTTACAGGATGTAAATAAGAATGAATCAAATCTGCATGGGCTTGCTAATACAAGTAAGCCCCCTGAGTTCAGTTGATTCGAAGCAATTCCATTCTGAAAAGGAGTGAGGGGGCCCTAGAGTGTCGAAGGCCTTTTCTCGCAAGTTTAGAGTCAGTGCCTGGAAGCCTCCTCAGTTATCCCAGCTTTATGTGGCCTGGTAGTTCTTTCTACTTGGTGACAACACAGCTTGTACCATCTTCCCTTTGTGATGTCAGTCTCTAAATTTCCCTGTCCTCATAGAGATATCAGTCATTATACTAAGACCTCCACAATTCAGTATGACTCCGTGTTGAGATTTTTATCTGCAAAGGTCCCACTTCTTAACAGCTACACTCACAGGTAGGAATCTAGCCAGTACAGCTGTCTCACTGTTTCCTGACACTCAAGAACTCCAGGTGGAGTTCAACATTCTTCATCCAGGGACTCCTCCTTAGTGATTGGTATAGCCATCATCCCAGTTGTTCAAGCCTTACCTGGAGGCCCTGTTAACTCTTTCATTGCTTTCCACATTTAAGCCAATGACAAGTTTTGCCAATTGGACCTTCGTGTCTGCCGAAGCATCTAGACCAAAGTCGACCACCCAGGTCACCCCATCTGCCTTCCATACGTCCATATTAGTCTCACATTTGGATCCAGTCTTAACCTGGGAAGCAGTGTTGTCTCAGAGCTGTCCTGGTCATCTTGTTTTTCCACTCAGAACACTCCCTGGCAACCCTCAGGAAAGGGTCATGGCAGAAGTGGTCATCAGAGAGAGGGACAACAAGTTTCTTGGTCTTAGATGTGCCAGTGTCCTGTGATGTCCCCTCTAGATACCAAGGTCACCACACATTTCCACATATACCCACAATGTCCTGTGTCTGTGATTGCAGGACCAGCCCCCATGTCGAAGGGTGAAAGTGCCTGGCATAGCCCTCACACTCCTATTCCTACTGAAATGCTTGGCACAGTCCCCACTGAGGACAATGATACTGAATCCACTTTGTGGCAGATGAACCCTGAAGAGTATAACCCAGTCTCTTCCATTGCAGACCAAAGGCCATTTGAGTTAGCCCCTTGCTTTGCTGGCCTGAATTATCTGACAATAGAACACGGTGGTGGTTATGTTCAGCTTTTATTTCATCCTGGAAATATTATTATCTATAATAACCCCCTTTGGGATCAACCTGCCTCTAGCTCAGAGCATACAAGTCCTGGACTCTGAATCACATGACCTGAGCTCTCAGTTATAATTGCATCATTGCCCCTCTGATTTCTGGGTAAAGAAGACTCATGGGTCTCAACTAGAAATAGAGGCATAATAGAGGCGAATGCCAGCAGCAAACCACTGAACTGAGAATAGGTCCCCCGTTGAAGGAATCAGAGAAAGAACTGGAAGAGCTTGAAGGGGCTCAAGACCCCATATGTACAACAATGCCAAGCAACCAGAGCTTCCAGGGACTAAGCCACTACCTAAAGACTATACATGGACTGACCCTGGACTCTGACCTCATAGGTAGCAATGAATATCCTAGTAAGAGCACCAGTGGAAGGGGAATCCCTGGGTCCTGCTAATACTGAACCCCCAGTGAA
Organism: Rattus norvegicus; assembly: GCF_021556685.1. Classification (NCBI taxonomy): domain Eukaryota; kingdom Metazoa; phylum Chordata; class Mammalia; order Rodentia; family Muridae; genus Rattus; species Rattus norvegicus. Next base: position 101,059,982 of record NC_141543.1, read on the forward strand.
CTAGACTGTTGGGGGGAGGGCGGCGATGGGGGGAGGATGGGGAGGGGAACACCCATAGAGAAGGGGAGGGGGAGGGGGATGTTTGCCCGGAAACTGGGAAAGGGAATAACACTCGAAATGTATATAAGAAATACTCAAGTTAATAATTAAAAAAAAAAGAAATAGAGGCATGAGTAATACAGGTGTATCTTACTTTGTAGCTAATTATTTATATCATAATTATTAATGGTTAATTCATCTAGTTAAGCATTGAGTAGGGGCTGCAGAGATAGCCCAGAAGAATATAGACTGGTTTACAGAAGACCCACATTTGGTTCCTAGTCCTCATACCATGACACTCACAACCACCTATAACTCTAGTGACAGGGGATGATCAGTTCCTTCTGCTGGTCTTTGCAGGCATCTGTACTTATGTGCAAACATCAATTCAAAGGCAAACAGGTCTACATGTAATTAAAATAATAAATTCCCTCAAAAGAGTAGTTAAATGTATGTTCTGTAACACACACCATCATAAGGACAGCAATAGTAGATAAAAGTATCCACTAGAGAGGGGAGGCGGTCCTATACAGTTTAATAGAACTGTAAAATATTATACGGGGATTGGTCCTATAAAGAAAGATAAATCAGGGCAAGGGGATGGAATGATGGGGCACTGCTCCCAACACAGTGTCCAGACGACCTTCTTGAACAGGCGACATTTGAGAAGACACCTGAAGGAAGTGAGGGAGGAAGCTCTGTTTCTATTCTAAGAAGCGTGGGGACAGCTGGAGCAAGGGCCCGAGGCGAGAAGAGTTCAGGTTGTGCTTAGGCAATGAGGAAGAAGGCCAGGGCACCTGTAGCAACAGCAAAGGAGAGGAAAAGACAGAGGAGTACATGGCAGTGGATCGAGGGGGCTCACCAGGCATAGAAAGGCCATTTACTTTGTTGTTGTTGTTACTCTATGTTCACGCATGAGCCTGAGGGATATGTGTGTAACATGAATGTGAGTGTGCATGAATATAGATATCAGAAGAGGACATTGAGCGTCTCTCTTATTTTCTGCCTTTTTGTCTTGAGAAACTGCCTCTTAATGAACTGGAAGCTTTCCATTTTGGCTAGAGTATCTGGCCATCGAGTAACCAGGCTCTGCCTGTTTCTCCCTGCCCATGCTGGGGTTCCAGGTATACAAAGCCATGCAGCCAAAGCATTCAACACAGGCGCTGGAGACTCTAACTCAGTTCCTTATGCTTATAAAGTGGATGCTTTTAGCCATCTCCCCAGGCCTTATGAAGAGCTTTGGAATGTATTAAGAAGCCGAGACGGCCTTGGACAGTTCTGAGAAAATGTCTGTCTAGCACATGACATAGAAAACACTGGGAGGGTAATGGAAGCTACAGGGAGACCATGAAGAACTCTGTTGAAATCAGTAGAATCCTAAACACAGGCTAAGAAAGAAAGAAAGAAAGAAAGAAAGAAAGAAAGAAAGAAAAAAGAAAGAGAAAAAAGCATTCTTAAAAACTAGTTTTTTTGAAGGACGTTTCCAATAAATCCTTTTATTAAGGTGAAAACTTTTTTCCTCACCATGTAATATACCAGACACTTGCCAAGCGAGGCATTCTGCTTTCTGTATTCACTCATTCAATGTCTACAACAGTCAAAGAAGAGACTTTTAAATTTTTATTTGTTTGTGTGTATGAGTATTTTGCTTGCATGTGCGTCCGTGCCCATGTGTGTGAAATGCCCTCAGAGGCCAGAAGAGGCTTTTGGATCATGGAGAACTGGAGATGCAGACAGCCGTGAGCTGCCATGTAGGTGCTGGGAATAGAACCTAGCTTCTCTGCAAGAGGAGCCAGAGTGTTTTTAATCGCTGAGCCCAAGAACTGGACCTTTGCTAGCAACATTTAACAAGAACAGAGAAACAGAGAAGGTAAATAAGTTGTCCCAACTTGCAAAGCGGCTAAGTGGGAGAGCCAGGATTTTCATGATGTAGCGAGTGCCAATACGAAGGCACCAACCTCTACTGTAAGTTGGCTCATACAAGTGTATTATTATCTCCATGTTGCATTGAAAAACTGAAGGCGGGAAAGTTAAATAACCAATGAAAGATTCTTGAACTACAGCATCAAATGCGAGCCGAGGAAGAACACTTTAAAACCTCTTGCTGGGCTGAGAATGTAGTTCAGTTGGTAGACAGCTAGCCTGCCTGGAACGTTGCATTTCATCCCCCAAACCTCATAACGTTGGCCTGATGGTATGCAACTTTAGTTCCAACAACAATGAGGTGGAGGCAGGAAGGTAACAGTTCAATGTCATCACAAGCCGGGCATGACTCCTAGCATCATAAACCCTTAGGATCAAGTAGGTAATCGTACCACATTTTGCTTGCCCATCAACTTTAGACTTTCTAATGGCTGCCTACCGTCTTCTGTTGCCTCTTTTAGTATTTTTGTTTCCTTTCACTTGGCCTTTATTCCTCCCACCCATCCCTACTTATCTGTGCTCTCTACAATTTCCAGACATTACTCCCAAATTCCCCTACATCCTCTATGACTCTATAGACTGCATTTATGTGCTTATACTTACCCAATCAAACAAATTCCCTCCCCTGTCTACACAGTTACCCACTGAACTCCAACAAGTCTCACATTTCACAGGTAACTTAAGCACAACACAAATGAGACACAACTCCACATGGTTCCTCTCCACTATAGAAGCCTTTTCTTTATTCTGTTTTTCTGAAATGGGAAGTATAACTTCTGTACACATTTGTCATTCAGGTAGTTATTATTTTAACCTAATCGAGCCCCATATCTAGACATTATATTTTAACATGAAGGATGGCACCTGTACGGGATCTAATTCAGGGAGGTATCTAGTAGTATCAAAACTGCTATCTAGAGCTACTATCTAGGTCTCTGTTGTTCAGATTCAAACCCTGAGACTTTGCTAACTTACACAGCACCATGAGACATATGTTTCCTGGTAAAAGAATAGCATGTTGGCTTTCCCTGGTCATCAAATGTGATCTCTCAGTAGAGAAATGAAGAAATCCAGGTTTTGTGTGTTGCATTTCTATGGCCACCTCTTATTCTTGGTGACAAGTATGAAAAACGTACAGGGTTGTGGCACTTGTCCCTGAGACACATCTGAGTTCAGGTGACCACATGGCCTTTGACCACCTCTGACTTTGAACTATTTCTGGTTGTTTGAGCTGAGTAAGAGTTACTGGATTTTGTTTATGGAATGTTCTCTCTGTCTGGACCAAACCTTTGCTCATAGTTGTATATGTAAGGCACAAACCCCATAAGACTTCTTTTGGGTCTACACAAATAATTGTTTTGAGCTTGCTTGTCAATAAATGCCAGTTGAATGAATACCTCTGCAATGGAACAGATTTAGTCTGCATCTTGCTTTTCTTATTATCTGGAGGTTGTTAGAGAAGCAAGACACATTTTTGGTCAACTTCCATTATTAGAGAAATAGGTGGTGCATAACCCCTTTGACTGTTCTGCAGTGGAAATGGGTTGTAAATCACAGAGCCCTCCACACATTCACACATGCCTTCCCAAGTCACCCTTACAACAGTTAAGTGCAAAGTCATTTCTCTGGACAGTTTAGAAGGAAGAGCATGAATTGTGGGAACTATCTGGGGTTAGTGTAAGATTCCAATAGTCAGCTGATGGCCACATTGGAGGTCACGAGGGCAGGACCACCCACTGAGAAGACAACTCTGGCAGGGAGTATTGAGAGGGACTCTTCAATATTCTAGGAATGCTGAATCCAATACAGAGAAGACTTTGGATGGAAAATTAGCTCTACTTGTTAATATTTGTGACATTTCTGTCCTGAAGTCAGTGCTAGACAAGATTCAGGGACCAGAAAGAGTATAAGGTCAGTGATCTGCTGGTAGTTCAACCTCATCTCCAACTTATTCTGCATTTCTTTTGGTTTGAGACTAAAGTTCAGAGGTCTCAAAGCAAGTCACAAATGACACCCAGGAGATCTTACTTCTGAGTAAGCAACCTTATGAACCAAATGTTTAACTGTACATTTTAACTTCTGAGCAAGGACAGTGGTAAGATTGAGACATGTTAAATGAAGAAAGCATTAGCTGGCCCAGGTCTTATAACAAACTACCAGATATGAGGTACCCATAGTGGTTTGAATGAGATGGCTTCCATAGGTTCAAAGATTTGAATATTGAATATTTTGTATCCAGGGAGTGGCACTATTTAAAAGGATTAGAAGGTGTGGCCTTATTGGAGGAAGTGTGTCACTGAGGATGGTCTCTGAGGTTTCATAAAAGCCCATTCCAAGCCCAGAATCCCTCTCTTCCTGCATATGGATCTGGATGTATCTCAGCTCCTTCTCCACCACCGTGTCTGCCTGTGTTCACCATGTTCCCCACCATGATGATAATAGACTAAACCTCTGAAACTGTATGCCAGCCCAAATTAAATGCTTTTTTACAGCAATAGAATACTAATTAAGGCAGTGTTTTTATGAACAACAAAAATTTATTTCTCACACTTCTGGAGACCACAGGCATGAGATAAAGTTGGAGTCTGGTGAAGGTGATCAAGGCTGCAGCCAGTCAGCAAGTTTCTCCTCAAGATGCTCTCATCACTGTAACAAAATACCTGACAAGATCAGTGTAAGAAAGGAAGGGTTTCTCTTGGCTCACAGTTGGAGAGGATACAGTCCATCATTGTGGGAAAGGCAGGGCAGTAGCACAAAGCAGCAGATCATGTGGCATCTGCAGTCAGGAAGCAGAGAGAGACGAAAGCTGGTGCTCAGCTTGCTTGACCTAGGACTCTAGCTTAGGGAATGATGCCGCCCACTTTCAGAGTAGGTCTCTTCTGCTCTGTTGAACCTTTCTGGAAACACTTATAGATGTCCAGAATGTGTTTCTGTGATGAGTCTCAATGTTGATAATAAAATTCAACAATTACAGACACAAGACTCACTCATGAGGTCTCTACTCTCACAAACTAATTACTTCCCAAAGATCCCTCCTCCTAATCCCATCACACTGGGAATTAGGGTTCTGGCCTATTTCAGAAAAATACAAATATGTGATTAATTACACCAATCTATCCTGCAGCTTATGGATATATGATATTTGGAGTTTCAGGAGGCTAAGAAAGATTTCCCATCTGAAAATAAAAGAAGATGAAGGGAAAGGTGGTGGTATGTTTCTGATGAGTCAGAAAGAGTGGCACACTGTTCTGGAGCTGCAGCTGTTCACATTGTGAGTGTTAGACTTTTTCTAGGTGTTAGACCTTCCTTAAGAACAAGCCCAGGGAGGAAAGACCTGACATTGGGTCCAGCATGGAAGCAAATCAGCTGGGTGTTTCTTACTGAGACAGTGACAAATTTGTGGACTCCTTCCCATACCTGTCTGTGTGGTTGATTGACATCTTCATGTACAGCTGGATAAGTCTGTTGCCATGGTCTCTGGAAATGCCAACTTCCTTCCTGTGCAGTTATTCCACAAACAAACAGACTAGACAGAGCCTAGACTGGACTACCTTTTTTTCTGTTTAAAGTTTTTATTAGCATATATAAATTATACACAATAATGGGCTTCATTTTATTGCCACAAAAGAGTATAATGTATTTTGATCATATTTACTGTCACCCTCATTACTTGTGCCCTCTGCCGCTCCTGCCAATGTCCCTTCATATCCCAATTCTAGACCACCTTTAAAAGATTAACTCCAAACCTAGAGAGGCCTTGCGAGTTGTCCTTGTACTCTGTGTAAGAAACAACGAAGTTTTAAGCCCAAGGTGACTCTACTGTTGGAAGCAAAGGTGAGACTAGAACTTGGACTTCTCCTGCCTTCTCCTTCCACTTACCGCCACCTTCTTGCTTTCTAGCCTGGTGTTCTGTGCTGGAAAGTTCTTCTGTTTTCATGGCAGGATGCATTGATCAGTAACATACACTTTCCAATCAAGTGTTTCCAGGATCTTCCTGGCAGATATGAGGCAGAGATGGCTAGTTCTTGGTGATGGCGCTCTACAAGCTAGTTGTGGTACGGAGGCAAGAAGGTGTTCTCAAAGGAACTAGGCTGCACTCAGAGGGTCAAAGGGCATGGCCTCAAACATTCTCCTTTTTAATCTTCCAGTGGAAGATCCTTAGGATTAAGTTCAAGTTTGAGGTGTCAATATGGACTCTAAATAAACCCTTATTTCAGCTGAGTATCAATAACTCATCAATCAACTCTATAGCAAGTTTCCTCCCTCCCTCCTCTCTTACTTTCTCTTTCTTTTTCATTCCTTCCTTCTTTTCATTTTTCTTTCTTTTTTCCCTATATGTACACACGTAGGGCACTTTCCTAATCTTTCTGTCATTGTTAAACTCTACTGCTATAGCTACATGGAGAGTGGGCAGGTATATCTGGAGAGAAAGACAGTCAGGTGACTTGTTCCAAACACTACAGAAGAAAGTCAAACACCATACCTCCCAAGAGGGTGTGGGAAGTTCAGGGCAAGTAGCAGCAAGGCCAGGTTGAGCTGGTGCACTCCATGGCAGACTGATCAAATTATATCTCTTGCCCTGAGATCCTCATTAAGGGTCTGTGCCTTGGAGACATTTTGGCCTAACAAGGTGCATCATTAAGGCAGCCTGGGCATAATAACAGTAATTCAGATGAATTTAAAAGAGCAGTCTAAATTAGAGAACACATTCATGCTTCTCAGGAAGAGTCTATTGGATAAAGGAAGTTCACTGAAGGAATCATTAACGAAATAACGAGGTGAGGTGAGCGTTGTCAGTCGTCATGGGCAAGAATTAAGAATATATAGACAGCACATCCTGTGACTGCTTCTTTTGTCTTCTTCAACATGGTTTCCTTCAGAACAGTTCTCAACAGCACCAGATCTACCTGGTGATTCAGTAATGCGATGTCAAGACTTTTCTGCAAGGCTGCCTTGTCTCTACTGCATACATTCATAAAGAAATCTTTGCGTGTGCTAAATATACTAGCTACGTTTTTCTCGGCTAGAGATGGCTCTCTTGAGTTATCCAGGAAGGAGGGTGGGGCATTTCCCCCATCATTAGCCAAGCTCCACTATAATCTTTCACCCAGTGGGGTAACAGAAAGAGAGCTTCTTGGAGAAGGGGTGGGGAGAGTTATTTTCTCGCAGTACCTTATAATACAGAACAGAGGAAACGCATGGCATGGGTGTGGGAGTGTGGCTAACTTAAGGTAAAAAATAAACATGGTTTCCTGTCTGACTCTTATTTCCTGTCTATCTTCATTCATCTCATTTTTATCCTCACCGGAGTGGCTGGTGGGTACTTCCCATCAGGACTAACATTTTTATGCAGGCGATGAAGGTATCATTTAAGGACCAAAAAAATACCAGCCCCTGCAATGCTCCAAAAATTCTCACCTTTCACTCATCAGCATCTTTTCTTGGAATACCATCTTTTTAAAAGTCTGACCTAACTCATTGTGTTATTTGTGTTGACTGAAGCCTTGTGATGTTGAAACTTTGAGGTAATCTAATATGCCTCTCTAGTTTGAAGAGATGGCGGTTCTGGAGAACAGTCAGTTGTACATTGCCTGTCCATCCACTCTCTGCCATCCAGACAGCCATTCTCTCATTAATTCTTCCTTCTCTTCCTCCATCCCTCTTTCCCTCCCTCCCTTCATTCACTCCTCCCTCCCTTCCATCATCCATCCCTCTGTCCCTCCTCCCCTCCCATCCTTTCTCACTCCTCCCTCCCCCTGTCCCTCCCTTTCTCCATCCATCTACCCATCTATCCCTCCATTCAAAGAAGGGGCTAATGTTATACACTGAGGGAACAGTAGGTACATGGACCCCAACGAACAGCAAGAGCAATATTCCAAAGCAGGTGTGTGTGTGTGTGTAGCCTTGGAGGCCAAAGGTGGGTATTGGATTACCTTGAACTGAAATTATAGATGATTGAGTCAACATCTTGATGCTGGGGACCAATTCTTGCTCCTCTGATAGAGCATAAGCACTCTTAACTACTGAGCCATCTCTCCAGCTCTACTCTCTACTTTCTGAGGCAGGGTCTCACCCTGTACCCAAGGCTCATGTTTTCTAGTCTGGGCTAGAAGCCAGCGAACCCCATTGGTACTCCTGTCTCTGCCCTCTTTTCTAAATGTGGGCTTACAGGCCTTCATGGGGGTACCTAGCTTGTTGTGTGGGTGCTAGGATCCAAAGAACCCTGGTCCTTAAGATTACAAAGCAAGCATTCTCAGCTAAGGCACTGTCTTTCCAGCTCTGAAAAACCATAAGATTTCTGACATTATCTTGTGTAGCCATCACTTTTCTTGTTGCTGTGACAAAATACTTGACCAAAGATAACTTAAATGGAGGGGGTATTTTGTCTCTCAGTTTGAGGGTGTGGTCTGTCCCAGCAGAATCTTGAGGCAGCTGGTCACATGATCTCTGCACTCAGGAAGCTGAGAGAGACGAATGCTGGTGCTCAGCTCGCTTACTTCTTTTTATTCAGCCCAGGACCCCAGACCACAAAATGGTGGCACCCATATTTTAAGACGGCCTTCCCAATCACATTAACTCTGTCCCAAAATTCCCTAACAGAAATGTCAACTGTTTGTCTTCTAAGCTATTCAAGAGCCTGTCACATTGCCAATATTAACCTTCAAACCTAGAAATCTAGTATCCTAGGGAAACTCCCCTTCATGGAAACTAAGGTGTTTGTTAACCCATTGTTTACCCAGTCACTTCAGTGCAGCGCTAAAAGATGTCAACAACTGGATTCCTGTCCTGTTTCCCACATGTACTGGCTCACAGATCTGGAGTGAGTTACTTCAACTTCTGCAGCCTCACCTTCCTAACACGCCATTTTTGAGTTGTTAGCAGTGATCACATGACTCTCTGTGTGTGTGTGTGTGTGTGTGTGTGTGTGTGTGTGTATGTGCACAAGAGAAACATTAGAAACAGCATGGGAAAAGGGCAAGTGTCCATTCTAGTTGTGATTGTTACTAGAACAACCTTCCTCTTCTCCTAAGGTGGTATTTTCTGACCCAGTGTGCTATTTTTTTTTACTGTTTCATGGTTTTCCTGCATTTTTGTAGTGTTTTAATCCTTCTATTCTGCCTTTCTACTTCATATCTGTATTCTGTCTTGTGTGTGTGTGTGTGTGTGTGTGTGTGTGTGTGTGTGTGTGTGTGTGTGTGTGTAGGGGGGGTCTTTTTAGCCAAAGATAACATTGAATTTCTCTGATCCTCTTGCTTCTACAGGAGTACGCCATCATGCTGAGTTCTAGTTGGTTCTGGAGATTAGACTTAGGACTTCACACATGTACTGCAAGCACTCTGATAACTGAGCTATGCCCCCAGCCCAGCTCCTTTTGTTCTAGATTTTTAATCAATAATTGAGAAATATGTTTACCTGTTGCATTGAGCATTGAGCACACTGTACTTTTCCTTGAATATGTCAACTTACCAGCTATGCATCCATCCATGCATGTACCCATTATTCATTCATGTATTTATGCATCCATCCAGTCATCCATCCATCCATCCATCCATCCATCCATCCATCCATCCATGTATTCACACATCCATCCAATCATCCATCCACCCAATCATCCATCCATGCATCCATGCATCCATGCATCCATCCATCCATCCATCCATCCATGCATCCATCCATCCATCCATCCATGCATCCATCCATCCATCCATCCATCCATCTATTCATCCACCATCCATGCATCCATCGATCTTTTACACTATAACTGATTTTATGCAGCCTCGTGACTCCTATTAATTGCAGGTGTGTATTATTTGCTTCCTTAAATACATCTGTAATTTCTTGAGCGGAAGGAGAACATCTACTACTTAAGAAACATACAGGGACAGATACTCAATGGGCATACATTGTGTTCATGTTAAAGTAAAAAGTGATTTAGACAGCCTGGTTGGGGGGATGTCTTCCCAGGACAGCCCTCATCCTGATTCCCTGCCAGACGGCTGCAGCGTGGCCGTTTTCTGACTGTGATTTCCAGGATGGGCAGAAACGCCCCAATTACACAAATCACACACTGCCGCCTGAGGAAAATGCCTGCCAATTTCAGGGGAGTCTGCTGACATTCAGTTTTGTTTGTTGCAGCTTCCAAATATCCAATTTGCCCTCTGTTATGGAAGCACTCACCTCCAAGTCACCCTTTGCTCTTTCTGACACCGTCTCCCACCCCTGGCAACAGCAGCTGTCACAGTGCACAGCCACACTTGATGTTCCGATGCCTGAGAGCCATTTCCTTGTCTACTTTTTATCAGAATACTTAATGAGTAGCCTTTGAGGACCTGACACTAAGTTGGGATGGAGGAATCCAATGATGGGTAACCCATGATCATCAATGTCTAAGAAACCAGAGCCCTCAAAGTGGACAACGGACAGCCTCAAATCATGATGATAAATAAGAGGATGAAACAGAGAATAACCGATTCTCTCTATGAGGTGTGGGAGTCTATGGTATCTAAGGATATAAAGGGGAATGTGGATGGATGTGAGCCAGTCAGTCAAAGTAAAGAGAAAGAAGGAAGAGGTTAGACTAATAGCCAGTGAAATGGCCCTTTGTGGTACACCGAGGATTTGGGCTCACTGTAAAACATGGGGCCATTGAAAGAGTCATTCAGAAACTCCAGTCAGTGAGGATGACCACCAGGCTACTCTAAACATAGAGAATGAGTGAAGAGCCAAAACTGATGTGCTGTCAGGGATGTGGAGACAAAGGATTCAATCAACCTGAAAGATGTTTAGAAGTGTAGCAGCAACAGGTTTCACGGGGAGAGAGGAGAGAGAGAGACAGAGAGAGAGAGACAGAGAGAGAGAGAGAGAGACAGAGAGAGAGAGAGAGAGAGAGAGAGAGAGAGAGAGCATCAAGGATGCTCCCTAAGTGTCCATTAGAAATGGGGAAGATTGGGAGTGAAAACATCAGAACCGACATAATGGTTTGGGACACGAGACACCAGGTGAGATCAGGGCTTTAGAATGTGGCCCTTTACGTTTGTTTGCAGAACAACAATTTGAGTGCGAGACAAGAATCATTATCTTCCTGAGTCTCTGTATTAGGCAGGCTTGGGTACCAAGTCCGAGGTTTTCCTTTCATCAACCCGCTGATGTTGTCCTGCCGATCTAAAGACAACAGTGGAAGCGCTTACGTCAGCTCTCTGGGCAGATTGAGCTGTTCTTCAATCAAAACAGGTAAAACACCACCTAAGCAGAAAATCTTCCAGAATCATACTCAGGCCTGGCCCAGGGGTCCTCCTGGTTATTAATACCTTCCTCCCTTATCTTGAGTATTTCCAAAACAAAGCTTAAGGGATGCTGGGTCCCTTGAGTCTATGCATGCATTTACTTTCCTGGCACATCAGTAAAAACAAAAACAAGAACAAAACACCAACACAACTCATCTTGGGCAAACTCCCTAAACCTCCCTCATTGTTGAAACAGCAGTCCTCGGCTTTTACTGCGATTCCTCATGTACGTGCACATTTTTTTTTTAATGAAGTTCAAGTTACAGGGTAACCCAGCTGAAGGCTGTGTGACTCAACCAGATAAAAGTAACCTGTGTGGGTGGGTGGGTGGGTGGTGGTGGTGGTGGTGGAAAGAAACAATTTTCAGACATGCAAACATTGGACATTCTCTGAACATATGGTGGCGTTTAGCTCTAGTCAGCAAGAAATAGGAATAAATCAAAACAAAGGCCGACCATGAACAAGGCTGCTTCTTCCTCTCTGATTTGTTTTGCTTCTAAATTATGCGGCTGCCTCAGAGCTGGGCTTGGTTACACAGGGCGAGCCTTGCTTGAAACCTCCTGTATTACTTAAATGGTAAAAGTAGAGGCTTTGCAACTTCTGTCTGCGCATTTGATTCAAACGCCAGTTGTTGGGTCTGTGGTTGAAACGTGGAATGCAGTTTTGCATAGAGTTAGGGTGGTGTGTGTTGGGGGTGCAGGGCTGGGGATCCAGGAAGTCCTCCAACCCCTTACACATCATCCACCCAGTTGCCTAAGCCAATTCAGAAGCCCTTTCTGTCCTACCTGGGCTACCCACTCCCTCATCAGGTAGGACCAGTCTGCATAAACCTGTCTGCTGTCTTCTGTCCACAGCAATGGCATCCTGACAGTGGTCTCTTGTCTCCAAAGCTCTCCCGTTCCACACGATGCGTTAGGGTAGTTCTTTACTTTATCATAAGGGTTACATAAGCCCGTTTTCCCCCCAAGTATCTAATGTCCTTCTGAGCACGTCCCCCTCCCCACATCTCAGTCTTCCCAGACAGACTCGTTTCTGCTTTCACGTTACCATCTACATATTATGATTTCGTGGGTCTGTTAAGCCTAGGACACACAAATGGGAGACATGTGATATTAGTCTTCTGGAGACTGATTTAATTCACATAATCACCTACAGTCATAGCCTCTATCTTTATGGCTGAAAAAGGATTCTGTTACACACATAACACCACTCTATTTTCATCCATTCCTTCGCTGATGGACATTTAAGTTAGTTAAGTTAGTGTTCTTCTGTTATTAGACAGAAACCCACCACATCTCCCCAGGCTTAGAGTTCTCCCCTGTCATCTTTGTGGAAAACGTGTGATGTCTTTGCCTTGACCTCTGACCTCCTCTGCCCTTATCTGGTGCTAACTTTCCTCATTGCACCGACTCCTGACCCAACTACTACCTTGACCCCCTTCATTGTGTTTCTATGACTTATCTTGCTTTCATTCTCTTTCTCTCTCTCTCTCTCTCTCTCTCTCTCTCTCTCTCTCTCTCTCTCTCTCGTTAAAAAATTAAGACTATAATTACATGATTTTCCTCTACTCTTCCCTTTCCAGCCATATCTGCTCCCATATCTGCTCCCATATCTGCTCCCATATCTGCACCTGTATCTGCACCTTTATCTGCACCCATAGCTACACCCATTCCAAAATTCATAGGCTCCTCTTTTTAAACCGTTGTTGTCACAAACACATGTAAACAAATAAACATAAATTCAAGTCTACTCAGTGTTGCTTGCATGTATATGTTAAGGGGTTCATCCTGACGGAAACTAATCCCTCCTTCCCCCTTGGAAATTCTTAATTCCCTGTAGCTCTTCATCTAGGTGTGGGGCCCTGGGATATTTCCCGTATCTACATTAGAATGGCAGCTTTTGTAGGAATTGTTCAGGTAGCCATGCCGTTGAGTTATGAGTGTACAGCTTCCCTGTCATAACTAGAAGGCAGAGTATTACAGCGGAATCTGAATATTAGAAACTAAATGTAACATATGAGTTACCCTCTTAACCCCTCTAAGATACATTTTATTAACCCTGAGAATTCCAGGTATGCATAGGACATCCTTAAATAATATTTATTCCTTAATGCCCCTCCGATCTCTTTCTGGGTCCATCCCTACCTTTTCATACTCTTCTAATTTTAAGTCCTCTTAAAAAAAAAAAAACCCACTAAGCTCAATTTGTGCCGTCTAAATACTCATAGGTGCAAGGCCATCCACTGGAGTGTGGTTGAACTCTGCCGGTGGCTGTACCTTTAAATGACTCCCCACCCAATGCCTCAGAAGCCATCAGCTGTCAATATCTACTCAGTTGGGCTTGGGGTCTCGGCCTTCATGCTAGGATGTGCAGGCTGTCACGGCTGCCGTGAGCTCACAAGTAAAGTGGTCCTGTCATCTCCAGAGCACACTGTTTCAGTTGGTTTTTCCTCAGCACACTAGCCGCAAACCCCGCTATGGTCTCTGATCCTTGGAGGAGGGGGGAGGGAATAATAATAGCTCTCCCATTCGTTGCTGCTAGTCTCAGAGTTTGTCGCTTCCTTGGGGGAAGCTTTCTTTTATCTCTCAGTCTTCACTAGCTCTTCATTCTCCGATATGAGCCTGAAGAATCCCTTACTTCTCCACAGAGATCATTTACGCACATGTCCTTATTAACTTTTATGTTCAGGCTTGAGTGAATGGGGAGAGACCGCATCTCCGGGGGCGCCCGTAACAGTGCAGGGAACATTGCAGTCATTCAGAGTATTGCAAAACACCGTCACCCGCTGCCACGTGTGAGGATGTGCTATGCCCACGTGAGATGCTCATGTTCCCCACAGTGGAGAGGTAAGGTGGACACTGCTTTCAGGTTGTATCAGGGGTGGTGGCTGCTCTGGTGAGGATTTCTAGGTAGGACGAAGCTGGGAGTGAGGGATACAGAGCAGGCGATGAGGACCGACCAGAGGCAATGAGCGCACCTCTAGAACTCCCTGTGAGCCGGGCTTCTCTGTTCATTGTTCCTGCTGAGTCTGACTCAGACCTAGCAAGCGGGGTACGCTCAGGCTGGTGAGAGGGAGAGAAAAACTTCAGGCTCAGGGCACAGTGTTGCAGAACTCTTGGAGGTCAACAGAGCTACAGGTCTCACCTCCATTTCCATGGCAACATTCAAAATGAGGATGCTACTTAAGGCCTGGCCCAAAGAATGGAATACCTCCAGTCTTAGGTGGGGAAGTGATGTTCTTACTCCTCCAGAGATTAGAGCATGGCGTACTATTGTCTCCTCTCTTAAGAACCAAGCCAATTGGCCCTGTCAATCTTGTCGCCACGAGACCACCCCTCGGGGAAGCTGGTTAAAGCCATGCTAAAGAGAAGGCGGAATAGTTATTCCAAGAAGGAGAAAACGAGCCTTTTCTCATCAGAAACTCTGCCTTCGGTGGAGTAGTTTATGGAGCTGCTGCTATGTGACTCTCTTAAAGTCTGTGTGCTTTCCCGAGTTCCGATTCAAACACAATGTTCTCCTCTCTTCTCTCTTTTACTTTTGGACGCAGGCTAAAGGCTAAGCGCATTTCCCATGGTGCTTCAGGCTCTCACTACCTGGATACTTCTTATATTGACCCCCCCAATTCATTTGGAGGGTGTCCTCTCTTATCCCTCCTGCTGTGTGTGTGTGTGTGTGTGTGTGTGTGTGCGTGTGTGCTAAAATCTATAGTCAGTCTGCCCACTGCTTTCTCTCAAACTCCAATAAAATTGTCCTCAAGCTTCTGACTGCAAGTTCTAAAATTCTTTTTTTAATGAGGTTAAGAATACAAAGAGGGGACTTCAATTTCTCTCTGAGCATATGTTGTAGCCCCCCCCCCCAATCTTATGGTAACTATCACTCTTACCTGTCTTTTCAGCACGTGGAACCCCCCTACAGATATGACCCCCCAAGGACAGGGGAGGGTCTTTTTTTTTTCTCTGTAGCTCTATCACATGGTAGAACTCCCCAGGGTCAGTTTCTCTAGAGTTAATGAATGATTTTCTGCCTTTCTTGCTACCCTAAAAGACACACCACATCTCTCTCCAGTGGTCCTATAGGCTGTTAGAGGCAAAGAAGATGGGGGACTTAATTCATATATAGTAAGACAGTTGCTACTCTTTGTAGTCTCAGCTATAAGGCATACTCAGATTTAATGCTGATCCATTAAAAATGGACCCAAATTTGAGCCCTGCCTCTTGTCTGATGAAAAGCCACATGCAAGCACTTTCTCACAGTCCCTTGGGGGGTCTACCCAGTCACTAAAGGCTTAGCTCTGGTAATCTGGCAAAGAGTAGTACTCTTAGGCCTGAGTTGTGGGAGGGAGATGGCTCTGCTCTTCCTGCCGTGAATCCCTCATTTTCTGGGAAAAAAGTTAGGAAAGTAGAAATGATGGAGTTTCCACGGTTAGCCAGAGGATGTGGTCCTCACAGGAAGGGCTGCCATGCTGGGTTCATATTTTTGGCCTCGTCTCTCTTCTCTTTCTGAATTCACTGCATAGACATGTACAAGTACGCACAGATATGTATGCACATGCATATATACACTCATGACATTTAGAATCAAGTGTAAAGAAGCAAGTGTCGATGATCCACATTAGGTGCTATGTGACAGTCTACACTTTGGTGTGAAGGAGACATATTGGGATCCCCGTTCTCCACAAGACTAACACTGAAGGTCTAGTTTGTCCTGAGTTCAGCTGGGCTGTGGAGAGGGAGCTGGGCAGTCTGGTGCTGAGGTAATCAATTAAAGTCACAAGCTAGGAACCTGGTGAGTTAACCCTTTCACTACCTGCTCTGATGGTATCAGCAAGGACCTGCAGTTCTTAGACATACGTTTGAAACCCAGAGGAATCCCACCCTTTGGAATAGGTAGTAAGTGGGAACTTTAGGCAGATGTACTTATCTGGGTGGTGTCCCTTTGGTCCATGAGAAGTAGGTCTGAGTGAGTTTCCTGTAGCTTATAAGTTTACAAAAGAGATAACTACATGAGCCAACAACATGAACATTTTTAAAGATCTGCAGAGCAAGGGAGAGGCTGGAGCCCATGGGTGCAGGCGTGTGCAGCCGGGACACGTGTGCACAGAGAGAGCTCGCTTGTATGCCGGCTGCCTTTCCACTCTTCTACTCTTCTCTCATTAAACCTCTCCACGTGGGAAAAAAAAGAATCTGCAGTTCTCCTCACTCCATTTTCTCTATAGAGCAGGAAGGGTCAGGTGGATTCATAGTTTTGTGGACATGGAGATGGATATGGGGCAAAGATAACATTAGTAGTGCAAAAGGAGCACCAGGTACTGAGTTAAGAGGATAGTGTGTCATTTTGTTTTCTTTTTTTTGGTGCTGGGGACCGAACCCAGGGCCTTGCGCTTGCTAGGCAAGTGCTCTACCACTGAGCCAAATCCCCAACCCCATTTTGTTTTCTTTAAAAAACAGAAGTATTATGGGAATATGTTTTTGTTTTAATCCCAACTCTGGGACATGGGGCTGCTTCACAGCAGGTGACTATGATTTGCCTCATGCTCTAGTAGTGATGTGATTTTTTTCCAGCTGCACATAGTTCTTGCGAGTGCGTGACATTTGGAATTCTGGAGATTTTTCATGCTAGAGCCAGGATAGGAGGGGCTGGCTGGCTGGTTGGTGGTTGGTTGTGGTTCATCAAGTAGGTGTGTATGAAGAACAACAAGAAGAAGCTAGATGGCAAAGATCAAACTTGCCCCAAATGAACTTGACACCCCTAATCAGCAGGAAGTAGTCTGACAATATCGTTGCCCCCTTTTCTACCCTTGACTTTCCTTAGGGATTTCTTTCTCTCTCTCTTCCTCTCCCCTCAATCCTTCTCTCTCTCATATCTAGTGTTAGGAGTGAAGAAGAGGGGTGGAAAAAAGCTGAAGAAAAAAGAACCCACAAAATAGTAAAAGTCAGGTTAGAATGGTGATCCTTGTATGAGAAGGCCAGGCCTCAGTAGGTTCTGCAGACTTCCACCCAGGCCACACATAAACAGACCTGGAACAAGGACCACAAATACAAAAGGGGGAATAGTACAACCTACACAAGTCCCTTCTGAGATTACCTCATGCAGGCTGTGAACCCAAGGAGGAAATCTCAGGAGTCTGTGCATCTTAGGAGCCATTAGAGTTCATTTTACCAAGACAGTTAGGGGGCAGCAAACATTAGGGCAGGGTGGGGTAGGAGCCCTGGCAAGCATCACGGGAGAACAGGCCAGGCTTCAGGGGCTGCTTGGCTCAATGCTTCTAGGAGAGATGGGGGAGGTATGGAGGGTGACGCCCTATGACGAGATCTTGGAATTCACCGCCACTGCAATAAATAGTACTTTTCAGTTGAGCCACAGTGCAGATTAAATGAGGCAACTCCCCCAACGTCCTTAACATGGTGTTTGGAACAAGGTAATGAGACTCAGGGGAGGATTGTGGGGGCATCTGTGGCCACCTCACACCCCCGGGCACTGCCTTATTCAAGTTCTATAAGGAGAAGACAGTTTCCCCCATGTAGATTTTGCTCTCTGCAATTTAATGAGCTCTTGCTTAGCTGTATATGAAATAGATGTATTGGCAATCATGAAGAAAATCAACAGATCTCTTCAGCTTTGGATATATGATCAAAGTGTTGGAAATCTATCCCATGTCTTTCATGTTCTTGTTTCATTGCATTAGACTTGCACCAAGCTTCAAGTCAGCTTAGGCTCTGGGTAGAGTGCTATACTTCATTTAAAAGGAAAAGACCCAGCTAAATCACACCTGGGCACACACCCAAAAGACGCTCCACCATACCACATGGACACATGCTCTACTAGGTTCATAGCAACCTTATTTGTAATAGCCAGAAGCTGGAAACAACCCAGATGTCCCTCAACCCAAGAATGGATACAGAAAATGTGGTTAATTTGCACCTTGAATTCTATTCAGCTATTAAAAATGAGGATACCAATAATTCTGCAGGCTAATGGATGGGACTAGAAATTATCCTGAGTGATGCACCCCAGACCTAAAAGGACATGCATGGCACGTATTCACTTTTAAGTGGCTATTAGCCCAACAGTACAGAATATATATGATACAACTCAGAGACCATATGAAGCTTAACAAGAAGGAAGAACCGAGTGTGGATACTGCAATCCTACTTAGAAGGGGGAACAAAATAATCATGGGAGGCAGAGGGAGGGAGGTACCTGGGAGGTAGGGGGATAGGGGGACAGGATCAGATATGGAGGAAGACAGGAGAGAAGTCCAGAGGGCCAGGAGAATGAATAGAAATATGCAGCAGTGGGGGTTGGGAGGCAAGGGAGCCTCTAGAAAGTCCTAGACACCAAAGAGGTGAGAGGCTTCCAGGACCCAAGGGAATGACCTTAGCCGAAATGCCCAACAGTGGGGCGATGGAGCCTGAAGAGACCACCCCATCTTGGGATCCATCCCATGGGCAGGCACCAAACCCTGACGCCATTTCTGATGCCACAAGCCACAGTTGCAGACAGGAGCCTAGCATAGCTGTCCTCTGAGAGGCTCTACCAGCATCTGACTGAGAAAGATGTAGATACTCACAGCTAAACATTGGACTGAGCCTGGGGACCCCAATGGAAGAGCTAGGGGAATGATTGAAGGAGCTGAAGGGGATTACAACCCCATAGGAAGACCAACAGAGTCAACCAACCTGGATCCCTCAGAGCTCCCAGAGACTAAGCCATCAATCAACCAAAGAGCATACATGGGCTGATCCATGGGCCCCAACATATATGTAGCAGAGGACTGCCTTGTCTGGCCTCAATGGGAGATGATATGCCTAATCCTGTAGAAACTGGATGCTCCAGGGAAGGGGGCTGCTGGTTGGGGGTGAGGTGGGTGTGGGTGGGTGGGGGAGCAAAGGGGAAGGGAGACCAGGAAGGGGGCAACATTTGGAATGTAAATAAATAATAAAAAATGTAACAAATCTATGTCATCATCATCATATCATCATCATCATCATCACCATCATCATTATCATCATCATCAACAAAGAAATCATACAGTTGAGTCCCACTGAGGTTAAGTCCTCCCCAAACTCCTACATGGGGCAGAACCATGTGTGGGAAATCTTTCTTCTCCCAGAAATGTAAGCAGATACAGGAGTTGTTCAGGCCAAAAGAGCAGACAGGAGTCTTAATTCACACTAGCATCCAGGTCTGACAATCAGTGTGCATGATGTTTTCTTTAAACAGAGTTGCAGGTAGGGAAATACAGCCATGACAGGAACACCTTAGACTGATCTTCATTATGGGTTCTTCCAGGAAAAGACCTGGATAAATTCTTAGCTTCCCTGGCTGACAGTGTGATCTCTGAGGGGATAGAGGAGACCACAGAGAAGTCTTCTGCTTGAGGCTTCAGTCAGGACAGAGAACACAAAGGAGAGGGTGTTTCAAGGAAGGATACTATCACAGGGCAAGCAAGATAGCACAGTGTTGAGTGTATGGGGCTGAGACCACACCTTCTAGGTCCAGCAGCCGTATCTGGTACTTAGTAGCTACGAGCTAGTATGTTGGTGTACTTTCATTTTCTCCTCTGTAAAATGGGGACAATACTACTTCCTAGCTTATACCCTGATTGCAAAATTAAGGGAATCATTACACTTAGTATAAGGGAAGTGTGGTGGTTTGCAAATGGAGTTTTGAGGCTTCTGTAAGTTCCATCACATGGGAGGGGACCTGGAGAGGCTCCACCCAGCAGATGACTCAGACAGAGGCAGACACCCACAGCCAAACACTGGATGGAGCTCAGGGAAAAATAGGAGGAAGGGTTGTGGGCCCCAGAGGGATAGGAACTCCACAGGAAGACCAACAGAATCTGGTCCCTTGGGAACGTAAAGTGAATAACCTGGACCCTTGGGGCCCTCAGAGACTGATCCACCAACCAAAGAACACGCACAAGTTGGACCTAGGCATCCCCACACATATGTAGCAGATGTGCAGCTTGGTCTTCATGTGGGTCCTGAACAACAGGAGCGGGGGGAGGGGGTGTCTCCCAAAAGCTGTTGCCTGTATGTGAGACGTGTTCTTCTAGCTGGGCTTCCTTGTCTGGCCTCAATGTGAGAGATGTGCCTAGTTTCATAGGGAATTGATGTGTGAGGGTAGGGGAATTCTCAGGGAAGCTCCTACCTGCTTAGAGGAGAAGGGGATGGGGAATGACGGATGGGGGGTGGGGGAAAGGATTGTGGGAAATGGTGACCTGGAAGAGGACAGTGTTTAGGTGAATAAGTAAATAGAAGAAGAAGGAGGAGGAGGAGGAGGAGGAGGAGGAGGAGGAGGAGGAGGAGGAGGAGGAGGAGGAGAAGAAGAAGAAGAAGAAGAAGAAGAAGAAGAAGAAGAAGAAGAAGAAAATTGAAAAAAATAGAAAGAACCATCCTGCTGCTGTCTTTCTCAGATCCAGAGGCAGCCCCCAACTTGTTTCCCTCAGGGTAGTAAATCTCCTTTTTGCTGAGAATTGGGTGTCTGGGTGTGTTCTGTGCTGACGTGGAGGCCCCTCAAGAATCACACATTCTACTATGACTTCCACAAGGCTCACTAACTGATGATGTGGGGAGGTTGGAACATTGCAGACCTAGAGCCTGTGTTATTTATTTTGGGTAATCTTTAGCCCCTTTGTAGCAATTCCTTGCCCACCTCTCTGACCCAACAGCCCTGGGACTGGCAAATGAAACCTTTCTAGAGCAGAAGCTGCCCCCAACCAAAAGACTGAGAAGCTTGCTAGACGGCATGTGTAGCTAATAGCAGAGCTCTCCCCACACTGATTTAAGCAGCCCACGCCATATCCCACAAACGTATTTGAAAGAGTCTTGACTTATGATTTCCAAACTGTTACCGATTGGAGTATGGGATTTGCAGTTAGCCCGGATCTGCACTTCTTGGCTACGTTGCGCATGTTGGGTTCTAGAACAAGCCATTTCTCACTTCCCTCCTCTGAGGTAAGAGATTCGGTTTTGTGTCTAGCAGTTTACTGATGAACTGCAAGTGAAACCAATGACCCAGAACCAGGTGACCCTTCGAGAAATGTTGGGCAATGGTGCTGTGAGACGTCCCAGTATCAACCATGGCAAAGAGACCTTTGCCTTGTCAGTGAGGGGAAGACACTGACAGATGATCTAAAGCTTAAGGTGCGAGCACACATGCTCTTCAAAGACTGAGATCCGTGGTAATCATTTTTAAAAATAACTTTTTTAAAAAAAAAATGATGACCGCATATTGCTTTTAAACATCCAAAGAAAACGGAAGCTATTTAGGGTGGAAGAGTGCATTTAGGAGAGCAGCTTTAGCCCCAGTGTTTGTAAATTATAAAAAGGTTTGCTTTCATTCACCTTAGACATTTCTTCTTGTCACGATCTGATTTATAAGCCACTAAATGTCCTAGATCTTAATTGCTTTCCCATCAGCTGTGTTCTTTCTTTTTGTTTGTTTGTTTGTTTCTTTCTTTCTTTCTCTCCTTCCTTCCTTTCTCTCTCTCTCTCTCTCTCTCTCTCTCTCTCTCTCTTTCTTTCTTTCTTTTCAGAGCTGGGGACCGAACCCAGGGCCTTGCGCTTGCTAGGCAAGCACTCTACCACTGAGCTAAATCCCCAACCCCGTTCTTTCTTTTTCTGATACTAGATCTTGTCTCCCAGTACATTCCCAATATGATTTGTATTAGTTTCCTTTATAGTTAGGGTAGAGATGAGCCACCCCATTCCAGCAAAGGAGGAATGTTCTTTGAACTGAGGTCTTTCCGTCTCTGTCTCTCTCGGTCTCTGTCTCTCTCTCTCCTCTCTCCCATCTTATCCTCCTCTCTCTTTCTCTCCCCTCTCTCTCTTGACCCTCCCTCATAGCTTAATACACTGTGATTAGCCACATTGTGAGGAACTAAACCCAAGATGGCCATCTAATATCCCAGGAGTAGCAGGTAAGCAATGTTGGAATTCTGGTGCACGGAATGGCAGCCTGATTCCCCTAATGTTTCAGGCTTCTGAGGAAAGCGTCATTGAGGATTTGGGTCCGGCTTTGCCTCTTACACATCCTAATGGTCAGTCTGTGCCAGAGCATCCACACGGGGCGTGATATAGTCATTTCTTAAGAGTGTATAAACACGGTCATAGGTGAAGCTGGGTCAACAGTCTCAGATGCCCGGGCACTCTCTGTTTTCATGTCAAATCTCGCAGAGAGGGAAAACAGTACGGTTCTGCAACCTTATTTCATGTCGTTATATTTCGTTGCTTTGACTATCGGGGGGAATAAAGGCTTTTTAATGTGGCTCACTGGCTTGTCTTTTTCACGATGGCTATCATCCTTTCCCGAGGCCAGCTCTTTTGGAGACAGGGGTAAATCCTGGAGATTCATGTCACTGAGGGATGAAGTATTTATTCTCCGCATGTGAGAACTCATGGGCAAGTCTCTGGGTAGCACCAACCTTCGCATCTCCTGTGAAGTAGAGAAGAATTGTGGTGAGAGGGAGCGTGGGGAGTTGAGAGAGCCTGTCGGTATCTCCAAAGGGAGCTGTTAATGGGAGTGCCTTGCTACACCTTCCCAGGTTCAAATCCTGGCTTCGCTGTGGAATGCTAACAGTTGCAGATAAGCAATCTGTTTTTCTAGCTATATGTCCTATGGGGAGAGTGAGGGTGCTGCTCATTTGGCCAAGTGTGTGAGAACTAAGTGTCCGCACAGTCTTCAGTGCTGAACCTGTGTGGTAGCTTAAATGAGAAATGGCCCCCATAGGCTTATGTATTTAAACTTTCAGCCCCCCCCCAGTGATGCTGTTTGGAGAGGTGGAACTTTTAGGATGTGGAGCCTTGCTGGAGGAAGTACTGAGGGGGGTGGGTTTTGAGAGTTTTTGGCCTCACTCCACTTCCTGTTCTCTCCTGCTTCCTGTGTGTAGAAAACATCACCAGCTAGTTTCCTGTTGCCATTATGCTGTAGCACCCTCCCCACTGCCATCATGGACTCTATCCCTCTAAAGATATAAGCGCGAATAAACTCTTCCTTTCGTTGTTTCTTGATAAAGAATGTTTTGTCACGGTAACAGAACCACAACATGACATGAGTTAATAACTTAACGCACGGGCACTGTTCCTTCTAGCACATGGGAGACAGTCTCTTCCCTTAGAGAAGGTATCCATTTGTAGGGGCTTGTTCTGTAACAAGACCGCATGCCAATGTGGATGACTCTTAGCTCATTCTGAGTAATCAGTTTATGTCTCTTCTCATTCACCATTTATCATGACTGTATGACTTTGGTTCATGGCAGTGTGCTCCTGTAAGAACAGAAGCTCCTTGGGGGGTTTGGACTTCCATTCTTGGGTTTGGGCCTGGACACAAGCAGAGTGTCTGAAGAATATTGGTCAGCGGACAGAAGAGGAAATCTGGCTAGTTTCTACAAAGATTAGAGAGTGGTAATTTTTAAATTCAGCTTCACATGGGCTGTGTGGTTAGTACGACAAACCATCTAATTTGCTCTGGTCCAAAGGAGCTGAGATATTTGGTTTTAGAACAAGGACCTCAGAGTCTTCGGAGACTCAAGACTTCACGTGTTAAAAGTTGGAAACTGCAGGGACAAATGTGAAAGTCAGTCTTGGAAAACTAAGGATGAGTTGGCGACTTCATCTATAGAGTTTTCAGACAGGCAGATGTGACAGCTGGGATCCAACCCCAAGCTTCTCATCTAGTTGCTCTGAGAAAGGTTTAGGCATTATTAGTATATCTAATTTCCGATTTCAGATAAACATCAGTACAGATGTGCAACAGCAGCCTCCAGCACCCACTGGAGGGCTGTGTCTAGTTGCAGTTGACATCCTATCTCTTCCATGTTCAGGGTTCTATTTGTTTAACCCTGTTAGCTATCCTTCTAATGGGTACCCATTAGATACCCATTGTACCTTCCAAGATGTATAATTTTCTGTGTGCGCCATGGCAGGGGCAAATTTGGGATGTGCTGACTCATCAATAAGGATCAAAGGCAATATGCAGAATCACTGTGTGTGTGTGTGTGTGTGTGTGTGTGTGTGTGTGTGTGTGTGTCTGTGTCTGTGTGCACGCGCGCACCCATGGGTACATAGAAGCCGGAAGAGGGTGGTATATGTTCTGATCTATCATTCCTTGCCTTATTCTCTCGAGACACGGTGGTCTCTCACTGAACCCATAACTAGACTGACATCCACAAAATCCTAGGGATCCTGCAGTTTCTGCCCTTGCCACCCCCATAGCACTATGATTGCAGGGATGAACAGGGCCATACTCAGCTTTTTATGTAGACGCCTGGGGACTTGAACTCAGGCCCTTATGCTTGCACATTCCGTTGAGTCATCACCACAGCCCCCAGAATCTATATTTTTAATCAGTCTTTCCAAGTAGACACACTCAAATTTTCAGACCATAGGAATGTATACCAACTGCCTCTCCTTCCCAGTAGAGCTCTTCCCTTGAAATGACCTCATCTCTGAACACCAAAGCTGTAGCTGTTGCCTTCTAAGCATCCCCTGAACTCCTCCGACAGGTCATTGTCCCATATGACACGAGAGACTACTTATAGTGGCAGATGGGAGGACGAATGTCAGATCTTCTGTGAGCTGGTGGTGAACAAAAGTGGCAGACGTATATGTTCTCTGTAGATGATGAGTCTGGAGAATAGATGCTTGCCATTCGAAGATACCGAGTTACGGAGTTTAGTTTTTAACCCTATTTTGTTACTCGGCACTATTGGGTCCCAAACTGACTAATACACTTCAGAAAAGGATGAAGAACTGAGTTTGGCCCTGGTGCCCCCAAGGACTGTATCTGACACTTACTGTGGTGGCCAGAGCCTGGAAAGGCGAGAAGACCTGCCCGAACTGATAGCACTTGTGCATGTTGATGTCACCAAATCGGCTACGGCGTTCCTTCCACCCTGCCAGCCTCTTCTCTGTCTTCATGTCCATAAGGTGCCGGAAAGGGCCCTGCTGGGGCAGACGGACCATACGTGCCTGCAAAGGACCAGTTAGCATGGGTGCATTGTAAGACAAGCCGTACTCTGCAGCAGGCAGATCTTGCTCATGCCTCTCGTCAATGAGATGGACTTTCATTGGCTTTTGCCTTCTGCTATCTTGAGAGACAGAGGAAGGAGCCATGCCACTTGCTAATGGGAGTTGTGATGGTGTGTATGTGCTTGGGCCAGGGAAGGGCACTATTAGAATGTGTGGTCCTGTTGGAGTAGGTGTGTCACTGTGGGTGTGGGCTTTAAGGCCCTCATCCTAGCTGCCTGGAAGCCAGTCTTCTTCCAGCAGCCTTCAGATGAAGATGTAGAATTCTCAGCTCCTCCTGCACCATGCCTGCCTGGATGCTGCCAGGCTCCCGCCTTGATGATACTTGACTGAAACTTTGAATCCGTAAGCCAGCCCCAATAAAATTACTGTCCTCATAAGACTTGCTTTGGTCATGGTGTCTGATCACAGCAGTGAAACCCTAAGACAGGAGTCTAGCACCATGCACTGAGAGTCAGAGCACAGGCTGAGTTTCAGCTGAAATAGTGCGGATTCACTACGGGACCTTGACCTTTTCACTCAGCTCCATGGGGACTGTTGGCCAAGGTTATTTATGCCCTTTGCTGTGGCATAATTTAGATGAAGAGCAAGACATTGGGCTCAGTCAGTAAAATGTCTGCTCTGACTCTGGATCCCGGCACTCATGTGAGAAGCTGATGATAGCATTGCACACACACACACACACACACACACACACACACACACACACACGTAATCCTGGTGCTACATTACCATGGCAACAAATCCCGGGCCTATCCATGAGGCATTTTCTGGGTTAGATGAAGCGAAGTAAGAACACCCACCATAGATGTGGGTGACACCGTCCTGTAGATTGGGGTCCTGGACTGAACAGAAGGCAATGTATCACAGAAGCACCATTGCTTCCTGCTCTTGCCATAAGGATCTCCCACCCATGGTCGACCATCCCTTTAAACCATGAACCAAAATAAACCCTCCCCTGTGCAAGTCGCTTGTGTCCAGCATTTTCTCGCAGCAATTAGAAAAATAAGTAGTACGCTTTGTCACCGTGGTTTTTCTTGTTTCCGACCATATGACCCTCAGGTTGTTTCTCTCTTCTTACCTTGCCCCTTCAGACTGTCAACAGGTCCCAAATCCTTCCTGGACAATGCAAGTCGTTTTATACAAGGAGCTCCACCTCACGATCTGCTCATGTGTGCCCAGCGGGAGAGCATCTTAGACTCCTCACTGGTAGACTTTTTCCAGGAATGCTTGGTTCCCTTCTTAGTGGAGGAGACCTGGAAATTAACATCTCTCTCCACAGCCTGATCCTTGTTTGTTTCCACAGAGCCAGGAATATGGCCAGTAACTGCGATTGGTGGCCGATGGCTTTGGGTTGCGGACAACTGAGCTTTTTCCCCTCCCCCATTCTAACTAGGCATCACCACAGGAACTTCAGTGAGGAAGTTAAACCACATCCTGTCTCCCACATATCAGAAAATAAGACCAGGTTTTGTTTCTTCTACCACTGACTAAAAGGACAGCAGAAAGGGAGTGACCAATCGGATCTCAGGGATCAAACTTTTCCCTTCCCAGATGAAAGAACTGACTCAGAAGGGTGGAAGGAGGGGCTTTTCTAGGTCCTGTCACCTTCTCTGCCCTCAGTTTTGAACATGTGGTTGTAGTTTCAGGGTAGCTGCTCTTTCAAAGGAAGGCCATTTCAGGGTTTACCAGGACGATCTGTGGCTTGCTGGCGACAGACCTCAGATGGACCAAGACCAACCTCATCAGATCTGACCGGAGCTGACCTCCCATAAAGCTCTCTCTGCAGTGAAAAACGAGTGGTCTTTCCATCTCCCTCCATGTCCACCTCTGCTGTTTCTCCCCCTTTGTTGTGTTGACTTTCTTTAGAAGACTCAGCATCACCACCATCATCCTCATCACCAGTATCATCCTCCTCCTCCTCCACCGTCATTCACCATCATCGTATTTTTAGTATAGGTCCTAAGTTTATGTCTTTTCTGCTTGCATCCCAGCCATCCTCAGCTTCCATTGTTCTCTGGCCTTCTCCCTTACTCAAATTCATCTTCTAAGACCCTGACTTTGGCTTCCAATAACTTATCACCTCCACTGGGGACCGTTCTAAATTTTTAACCAAGCTAGCTTTCCTCAGTACTCCCACAGTGTCTTAGGGTGTTATTGCTGTGAACAGATACCGTGACCAAAGCAACTCCTAATTAATTAATTAAGGACAATATTTAATTGGGGCTGGCTTACAGGCTCAGAGGTTCAGTCCATTATCATCAAGGCAATAGCATGATAGCATCCAGGCAGGCATGGTGCAGGAGGAGCTGAGACTTCTACATCTTCATCTGAAGGCTGCTAGCAGAACACTGGCTTCCAGACAGCTAGGACTAGGATATTAAAGCCCACGCCCAGAGGGACACACCCACTCTAACATGGCCATACCTTCTCCAACATGGCCACACCTCCAAATAGTGCCACTCCCTGGGCCAAGCATATACAAACCACCACACATAGCATTCTCTCAAAGGCTCTCTCTCCCTATGCAACTTACTGCTCATGTCTCTATTTGAACCTTGTTACAGGGTATCTGACCATGCTGTGAACCCTGAGATTGTATACTGGAAAAACCTGTTTCTAGTTGTGGCATGGCTTCACCGTAGCACACACCTTTAATTCAGGAGCTTTCTGTTTATTGTAAACAAGATTAAATAAAGTCAACCATAAATCAAGAGGCGGAGCAAGCAACCAGTTGACAGGAAGTGAACATAGGAAAAATCCATAGAGTAAGAGGAAGTCATGGGGACAGATAAGAGAGACGCACAGGAAGTAGAAAGGAGAGACATTCAGTTTGAAGGATTTTTAAGACAGTGTGGAGAAGGAACTTTGTCCTTCTAGGACTTTGGTTGAGGAGGAAGGTCAGCTGGGTGCGTTCTCTGCCTCTCTGAGCTAGCAGGCTTTCCCCTAGCATCTGGCTCCTGAGTCTTCACGTGGTAAAATCAAAAGACTGGGATTTTGTTTTAAAACTAACAGAGCCTGCCCCAATTAGATATCCTCCACTTGCATGGCTTGCAGACCATCTAGGAAATTTCCCCACAGAAATCTGTCACCCATGTGAACAGCTGGATTTGGATTTTCTGGATTTTTAAAGTGTCTGTAATAGGAATAAAAATTCAAAATTTCAAAAAAAGTGTTGGAGGAACACGTTTCCCACAAAGTGAAAGGAACCTATTACCTGTGGGGAAGACGGTGGTTTAGCCCGTCAATGGTGGGAAAGAAAAAAGGGTTTTTGGAGCGTCAAGAGGTAAAGACCATCTTCTGTGGTCTACACATGCGCAGTAGACATTCGGGGCGTGGAGGTAGAACAGAGGCATCCCGGGGTGCGAAATGCGTCTAGGAACCTCGGAGAACTGCGCACACTGGAGAGCGTCTTCTTTTGGTCACTCCCCGACTGAGGCTTACAGTGTATTTTCACACTTCTCTTTCTAATCTTAAACAATGGCAGGCGGGTGACAGGGTCCGGGTGGGAATCCTGTCCCTCTGATCCTCCACCCATCCAGTCACGGCTCGTCATGCTCTCAACTCACCCGTTTGTGGGGACTTATCTTCTCAGTCTGTAGCGGGTAAGGAGAAGAAAGAGGGCTCGGGTCGTATTTTCGGAAGCTCATTGTTGTCAGAGGGGACAATTCGCAACCTTGTTCTGCAGCTTTGGTGTCACTCGCTCCTAAGGGGATTAGAGAGAGAGATTCATAGGACTCGGAGGGGTTGGCAACCTCCAATCTGTTTCCAAGGAGCAGGAAGAGAGAGGATGTATTCCAGGATTCCCCGATGTGATGCTTGCTTCTTTGCTATAATGAACGGGGTTACTTTTTCGGTGTCTGACCGCAAGGCATAGCAGGAGAACACAATACACTCTCCACCAAAAGCCGAGAACGGAAGCCATGGGGGTGATGCGTGGGGGCTGATCTGACTAACTGAAATCACTTGGCACTATGGTGAGTGAGGGATTTTCTTGATCAGATGGTTTCAAACAGGAAGATTGACCCTAAATGTGGATGACACCCTCTGGACATCTACCAGATGGATGCAGTAGAAGAAAACTCTTTTCTCTCTGCTTGTTCACACTCTCACTGGCGAGTTCATCCAGCTGGCTCTGGGGACATTCCTTCACCGATATTAGAACCGATTTCTTTAGGATTCTGATGTAAGACCAGGAGCCCTCTAGGGCTTCTGAGCCCTTTTGAGAACTGCTGAGACAGTCTTCCTCATGAACTGAACAGCCACTGTAGACTTGACATCTCTACTGTGAGATAGCCATTATTGGACTAAAAGGACCACATCCTTTAGCCAAGCTATTAAGCTTCCTTTTAATATTTGTATTTTCCTTCCAGAGAATGAAATACAATACAACTAAATAAAATAGAGAACTGGCTAATAAAGGTGCTGTGAAATTCCTACGTGTTGCTCAGAGACGCCTTGTGGAAGCTGTGAGAACGTGTGTTATCGGGAATTTGCTCTGCTGCAGCTCTGTGAGTCGAGTGGATCCTCACTGTGGGGATTTAACTGAGTGGAGAAATATCATTAGGGCTCCTTCCTGGTTGTTTAATCGGGTCAATTAAGGAGTCCATTGTGCAAACCCTCCATTTCGCTGCGCGGATCAAGAGTTCTCCTCCCTTAACAGAGGCTGATACACTTTCTCCTCAAAGGCCAGATGCTAAATACTTTAGGATTTGTAGACTGCATGTGTTTTCAGATATAAAGCATGTCTATTGGAGCACATAAATAGCTTTGGTTGGGCTTTGGGAGATGGCTCTGTCAGGAAAGGGCTCGCTGTGCAATCGTGACACAAGTTTGATCCCCAGGACTTGTACTGCACGCTGCTGTGCCTGCTTTTTATTTTCACAAGTGCTTGGAATCCATACTCAAGTCCTCATGTTGGTGAAGCAAACACCTTACGTACTGAGCCATCTCTCTAGCCTCAAGGCTCCTTTATATAAAATGTAATAAAGGGCACTAATTCCTAGAGTAAATGATTCCATTGTCACACTCCTTAATTGTCCCTTCTCATGCTGGCCAGCTTTCGGGGATCCGTGAGAATTTCCTAGGTGTGCTCTACCTCCCAAGTTTGTGGGAGGGGGTTAGTCATCCTCCCACGCACGACCACCAATGGGTAACAAGGCTGTGGCATGCCCTAGGCTTTCTCTGGAGGTTTCCTCTGTTGGGGCCACCACTGCTGCTCTTTAGATACAGCTGCCGTCGTAGAGAGCCAGGGCTGCTGTGTGCTGTGTGCTTCTTCAACCCCTCCTTCAGGCTGAGTGGAAGCCTTGCATTTCTCAAAGGATTAAAAACAGAGAAAGAAGTAAGGAAAACTGCCAAACCCATCCCACGAAGCCACACTCACCCTGGTACCTAGAACCACACAAAGACCCAAAAGAGAAAGAGAATTTCAGACCAATTTTCCTTATAAAAATTGATGCAAAAAAAACCTCAATGAAATATTCACAAACTGAATGCAAGAACACATCAACGACATCATCCACCGTGATCAAGTAGGGTCCCTCCCAGGAATGCCAGGATGGTTCAATGTATGAAAACCCACCAATGTAATCCATCATATGAAGAAACTGAAAGGAAAAAAACCCCACAGGATCATCCCCTTAGACGCTGAGAAAGCCTTTTACAAAATACAACACCCCATTCGTGTTAAGTCTTAGAGAGATCAGGGATACAAGACACATACCTAAACATAGTAAAGGCAATCAATATACAGCAAGCCGAGAGCCAACATCAAGATAAATGGAAACTTAAAGCGACTCCACTAAAGTAAGGATCAAGACAAGGCACTCCCTTCCTTTCTTTTCAATGTAGTACTTGAACCGCTACCTGGAGCAATAAGACAACTGAAGGAGATCAAGGGGATACAAATTGGATATGAAGGCATTATAGTCTTGCTACTTTTGGATGATAATATACAAAAGCAATCTCAAAAATTCTATCAGAGAACTCCCACAGTTAAAAAATAACGCCGGCAAAGTGACTGGATACAAAATTAACTCAAAGAAATCAGTAGCACTCCTTTATACAAACGATAAACCAGGCGAGAAAGAAGTTAGGGAAACAACACCTTTCACAATAGCCAGAAATAACGTAGAAATATATTGGTGTAACTCTAAGTAAGCAACTGAAAGACCTGAATGACAAGGACTTCAGGTCTCTGGACAAAGGAACTGAAGAAGGTATCAGAAGGTAGAAAGCTATTCCATACTCTTAGGTCAGTGAAAATGGCCTTCTTGCCCAAAGCAATCTACAGATTCAACGAAATTCCCATCAAAATTTCAACACAATTCTTTGTAGAGATAGAACATTCTCACCTTCACATGAAAATAAACAAGAAACCCACACACCTGTGGTCACCTGATTTTTGACGAAGATACCAAAACCATACAACGCAAAAGGGAGCTCATCTTCAACAAATTGTGTTGGTCTAATTGGATGTCTGCATGTAGAAGAATACAAATAGATCCATATTTATCACCCTGCACAAAACTCAAGTCCAAGTGGATCAAAGACCTCAACAGAAAACCAGATCCACTAAAGCTAAGAACAGAAAGTGGAAATAACCGTGAACTCGTTGCTATAGGAGACAACTTCCTAAAGTGAACACCCGTAGCTCAGGCATTGAGATCGATTAATAAGTGGGACCCCCTGAATTAATTAATAAATGGGACCTCACGAAACTAGAAAACTTCTGTAAGGCAAAGGACACTGTCAAATAGGATAAAATGACAGCCTACAGGATAAGAAAAAGATCTTCACCAACCCTACACTGACAGGGGGTTAATACCTAAAACATATAAAGAACTCAAGAAATTAGACACAAAACACCCAAATAATCCAATTTAAAAATGAGGTGCAGAGCCAAACAGAGAATTTGAGCTTGCATTCTGAGTGTGCCTGCACATGTATGTGTGCATGTGGAAGATCCTGGTCAGTCTTGGGTGTTGTTTCTCATGTACTGTCTACCTGTATTTTAGTGGCAGGATCTCCCATTGGCCTGGAACTTGCCTGTTAGGCTAGACTGGGCTATGGACTTCAAAGATCCATCTTTCTTCTGGTCCTAGTGTTGGGATTTCAGATGTGTGCTGCCGCTTATTACATGGGTGCTGGGGATGGAACCCAGGGTCTCATGCTTGTACAGTGCACACGTACTTCACGGACAGAAATCTCTCCAGCTCTGAGCATTTTCATTGGCATGAATAAGGTGATAGTTGGGGTACCACGGTTTAATGGGGTGTCTGGAATTTAATGGAGGCTCAATAAATGTGTGGGAATAAGTTCATGGGACGAGGACTATGAAGACGCTCGTCTGTGCCGAAACTCCTTTTCTTCCCAGATGCTCTGCCTCTTGGGATTCCTGTCAGGAATCGGCAGCAGCGTCCGATATGCGGAAGGGATTTCCCCTTTATACCCCAGGCACCAGAGCACGCATGGCTTTCAACCTCAAATGTATTCCACTATCCCTAGCATTTCTTAAGAGGAATCAAGTCTCTTGGGGCTTTGCTGAAGCCCCCTTAGCCATTAACTGTCTGGCTTTGCAATTGGTATTGCTGGGCTCAGGGACTATTCATCCAGCAGGGCACGCGGGGACAGCCCCTCCCAGGCTGGGATGAAGGAGACGCTGGGGTGAGAGAAGGCACCGGGAAGAGAGGGAGTGGGAGACTCCAGGTTGTTCTTTTATTTGGGGGGGGGGTTAGATAACCAGGGCATTTGGGTAATTTTAAAATTCCTTCTTTAGTAATGGTTTTTAGGGGTCAGGGGAAGGGAAGGAGGAGAAGGTGCAGGGAGGCATTCTCTGGAAGTGATTAAACCCAGAGATAAAATAAACTCATAGAAAACTGGAAATTTTTTTTAAAAAAAGATTTGTTTGTAACCTCAAGATTAATCCCATGCCCTGGATGCTGAAAATACTTCTCTTTGGGCCCAGAAAGGGCACCTTCCTACTTAACTCTGAGCCCTGTAAAGTAAAAATACTCTTCTGCTGAACTAGAATGTTTCCTCTTAAGGAAAGAACACGTACTTGGCAAACATTCTATCTCTGAGCTGCACTTCTTCATCTTGGTTATTTTATTTTGTTTTGTTTTGTTTTTATTTTTGTTTCCTTTGAGAAAGGGCCTCGCCACGTGCAGGCTACATCGAAATACATTAACTTACCTGCATAGGCCACCGTGCCTGGAGGCCTTAGGGCAACCCTGGGTGTCATCTCTGGCTCTCCAGCACCTTTGAGACAGGCTCTCTCATCTTCTTGAAGCTCACCAATTAGGCTGTTTGGTCAGAAAGCTTTCCAGACTCTCCCGTCTGCACCTCCCCGTGCTGGAAACCCAGGTTACCTTTACATCCAGCGTTTCTGCAGCTTTATGTGGGTTCTGGGGCATTGAACTCGGGTTTTCGTTCTCTCACGGCAAGCCCTGTATGGACGGAACCATCTCTGCAACCTTTTAGAGCTATTTTCAAAGGGATTTTCGTGTTTAGGGTAGGGGCACGGAACTTTCACTGGCTAGAGTAGCGGTTCTGGGTCTTGGTAGTGTTGGAGCCTCCCATGGGGGCTTTCAAACACTCCAGTGCGCAGGTGCGCCCATGCCCACCGAGTCTGAGTTGTGCTGAGTAATGCTTTGCTGTGGACAAACCTCTGGGTGATTTCTACCAGGGCAGCAGGGGCTCATCCAGTACCCTATTAGAATCTGGACTTGCTTGTGCAGACTCCGGCAGCCAAACAGATGCTCCTCTGTGCTGCGAGCTAGAAGCCAAACCATGGTTTTTTGTTTTTTTGGTTTTTTTTTTTTTTGGTTTGTTTGTTTGTTTGTTTTTTGAGGGTGGAAATGATAACCCTATGGATTATAGTGTTTGACTGGTTTAAGCTCATTTTGTTTCTGACAGTGGCTCCCATATGCTAAGAAAACACCTTTTTAAAAAAATGTGTGTGTGTATGTGTGTGTGCTTCAGTTGTATAAACGCTTTAATGCTTCTTGCCAACTTTTTGCATCAGAAGAAAGCTACTAATGCAAGAGAAACACTGTCATTTTTAAACGTTTTAATTTGATTCTGTTATCGTAACTTTCACCGCCGTCTGGTGAAACCCAAGCCAGCCCCTCAGACTCTCTGTGTAACCAAGGTCGGCTTGACCATCTGACCCTCTTTCATCTGCCCCCCGAATGCTGGGTGACATACATACACTGACAAGCCTGGCTTGCAAGGTTTCTTTTAAAACAAGTTTTGCATTAGTATTGTTTGAATTCCGCAGCTCGTAGATGGGTTCTGCCCTGTGGCTTGAGTACTCAGAAGGATTGTAGGAGGCAGAACTGAGTCTTCATTTTGTAGAGCATGGCAGGTAGAATTCTAAGGTGCCTAGGATTCTAACACCCTATGATGCATGTCCTAGACATCCATGTCCTTGGATGTGACCTGGGCTGGTGAATGTGACAATCCAACATTCCGATGACTATGACACGGCATGGAAAAGATAAAGGGATTTAGTAGTTGAAGACCCTTAGAAGGTGACTTGCGAAGGGGTCAAGGAGAAGCTTATGGGTTGGAGAGATGGCTCAGTGGCTAAGAGACCTGTTGCTTTTCAGGAGTCACCAGTCTGTTCACTAGAACCCACATAGTAGCTAAGAACCATCTAGAACTCCAGTTCCAGAAGATCCGATGCCCTTTTGTGGTCTCAATGGGAACTACACACATAGGGTAACACATACCTACATACAAGCAAACCTCTCATACCCCCAAAATAAAGACAAACAAAGAGTGTATCTTGGCGGGCCCGACCTAATTCTCTGAGTCTCTTAGAAATGATCTTGGACTGCCCCACCTGGGGATCTATCCCATATGTAGCCACCAAACCCAGTCGCTATTGCTGATGCCAAGAAGTGCTTGCTGACAGGAGTCATATATGGGTGTCTCCTGAGAGGCTCTGCTAGATCTCTACTGATACAGATGAGGATGCTTACAGCTAACCATCAGACTGAACGAGGGGACCCCAGTGGAGGAGTTAGAGAAAAGACTGAAGGAGCTGAAGGGGCTTGCAACACCATAGGAAGAACAACAATATCAACCAACCAGATCCCATAGAGCTCCAAGGGACTAAACCACCAACCAATGGGTACACATGGAGCGACCCATGGCTCCAGCTGCATGTGTAGCAGAGGATGGCATTGTCCAGCATCAATAGGAGGCAAAGCCTTTTGTCCTGTGAAGGCTTGTTTTCCCAGTGTAGGGGAATGCCAGGGCATTGAATTGGGAGTGGGAGCAGCCTCATAGAAGCAGAGGAAAGGGGAGGGGTATAGGAGAGGAGGGAAAGGGGATAATATTTGAAATGTAAATACATAAAATATTCAAGAAAAAAAGGAATGATCTTGGGTTCAAAGCCTTCAAGAGACAAGCCACTGTGAGTTCTAGGTCTACACACACACACACACACACACACACACAGACACACACACAGACACACACACAGACACACACACACACACACACACACACACACACACACACACACACAAATGGATCTTGCCAAGAACCCAAAGCCACAAGGGGATGCCAAGGATAGGAGTCAGCTAAGCTTTGCCCAGTTTCCTGACTCATAAAAACAAGACATAATTAGTAGATGTTTGTTTTAATCCACCAGATGTGTGGTCATTAGCTCTGTGGCAAGAGGACTCTGGTACAGTGGTAGAGAGATAATAACAGAGAGAGGCTAAGGGACTTGGCCAGGGACTGGAGGCTGATGGAGCTGGGAGTCCAGCCTCTTCATTTGCCACAGGGTGCTAGTAACCACCATCCCACCATCAGTTTATAGAAAGAGGCTCACTGGCAATGACCCGCTTATGTTCTGGAAAATAAGAACCGGGTCAAATCAAGGCTGATTCTAATCTCTGCTGCTTTGTGAAAATCAGAAGAGCTGCTAGTACCACACAGAGTTCACACACATATCACACCACACACCACACCCCACACCACACACACACACACACACACACACATACACACACACACACACACACACACACACACACACACACACACACACATGCATGCACACACAGTAGCAGAGTCAGGATTTGGTTACCACCAAGGCTCTGTTT
Source organism: Rattus norvegicus (assembly GCF_021556685.1). Taxonomy (NCBI): domain Eukaryota; kingdom Metazoa; phylum Chordata; class Mammalia; order Rodentia; family Muridae; genus Rattus; species Rattus norvegicus. The sequence goes on from NC_141543.1 coordinate 101,096,381, forward strand.
GTGGGATGCTGACTGTGCCAGAAGATGAAAGGCAGCATTTGTGAGTAGATGGATTTCAACAGCTGACTCTAAATGCTGCCTCCTGCAAGCCACTGGTGTCCACACAATGGAAGATATGGGTCCTTGGAAGCTGAGAGGGGCTATTCTCTGCAGCTGTCTGTGCTGTGAACTTGGAAAAGTCTCTAGACTTTCATAATGGGATTTTTTTTTGTTTCCTTATGTCAGGGGTACTAATACTTGGTCAGCCCTGATCCTCACCATCAGTTTCCCATCATCCTTGATCTTAAGTCATGAAGTGAGGGCTTTACATGTAAACCCATTCCATTGCTTTGCAGCTGGGATGAACCTGTGTCCTAGTTCAGTCCTAGTAAGCAAGGGTAGTCTGGCGTGGGGAAGAGGATCATGGGAAACTATTATTTTCTAGTACATAGCTGGAATAAGCCTGTTTCATTTTCCAGGATCCACCTGTCTCTTTCCTACCTGGGATGTGTATGCATTATACCTTGGAGGTGAATAGCCATCTTGTGGATGTGAGACTAAGGAGGGTTAGAAAGCTGTGGAAAGCTTGAGTCTCTGATGGCAACATTGGTGACCTAGTATCCTTGTATACATTGTTCTGGATATCTTGTTAAATGTGTTTCCTTAGTAGGATATGACAGGTGGAATTCTAAAATGCCTAAGATTCTAATGCCATGTGGCACATGCCCTAGATGATCCAATGTTCCAATGACTATGGCACCACAGGGCAAAGATGAGGGTATTTTGTAGTTAAAAACCCTTATAAAGTTGACTCTAAAAGTGGTCAGTGGGGAGCTTAATCACTTTGTTTCCTCTTTCTGTTTATGGTATGTTATTTTAAAAGAATTTTTAAAATGATAAAGAACAAATAAGTCATACACTATGATAGTTGAATGATCTCTCTCTAGAGGTGTTAATGGATGTAGACAAGAGGTGTAGAGGTAAAAAGAGACAAACACCTCTCTTTCTCGATACAGATGCTTGGGAAGTATCAATCCAATGTGGCATAAGTGTGGCCCAAATGGACTTTAACAGAGTAACAAGTCACTAAGCAGCCTAACAAATATGGTCTTGTCAGAGGCACAGCACACCGAAGACTGTGCTGCCTTCTGTCTTTGAACACTGATAAATCTAAAAATTATAAAGACTTTGGGAAGTACCAAGCCTATCTATGCAAAACTATGTCCTAAGTCAACAGAGAAGGGGGTTGGAACCAGGAGATGGGCCGTTCTCTCCCATTCTAGTCATAGCAGAGTCTCTCAATCTAACACCAGGGCTGGCTGTAGGAGGAAACAGAGCAAATGTGGTTCATGAGTGGAAGATGGTGAAGGGGTTGACGAAAGCAAAACTTCCCTGTCCTTTAGGGCCATGGTTATGAGAGGAGGAAACAACCATCTATACAAAGGGTAGATTCAATTGGGGATGGACATACGGTTGTTCTAGAATCTCATGTATCGTGGGACACACTCGTTGGTTCCAAAAGGCAGGTGGAACTAACGATGGTGACTTCTGAGAGGTGCGCTTGGATGTGGATTTAAGGGAAAACCTTCTATCAATATCTTCCACGAAACAATATAGTGGCGGTGCTCCTTGTCCCTGTGAAAGACCCGACAGAACTGGAGGGAGGAAGGACTTATTTTGTCTCACAGTTCCAAGTGTACGGTCCACCACAGCAGGGAAGGGATGGCAGAGTTCTGAGTTTCAGGAATGTGTAGCTGGCACTCCTCCAAACTCAGGGGACTGGGAGGCAGAGGGAAATTGGCGCATGACAAATTTCATTTTGTATCACCGAAGACCAGGTTCCTGAGATCAGAGGCAAACTACCCATCAGCACACAAGCAGGCTTGTGCAGGAGCATTCACTCCCCCTGAGTCTCGGGTCTATGAAGTGGAAACTTAAGGGTTCTTTGCAAAGTCATTTGGAGGGCGTTTTGCTGGGGCAAACAGGTGAATTTGAACAATTAGTTGAAGTGGACACAGGTGGGAAAGTCTAAGGCCAACTTGCGAAGGGACGTTTCACTGAAGCAGACACAGGGGAGAGGGTGTTCCGCTAAAGCAAGCACGTGAAGGGACACGTGAGGAAAGATTCTTCACTGACAACATGAATGCATTGACCTGCCTTATACTGTGTACTTGAGCTGCATTTGTTGGGACTCCCTTGAGAGAAACTCTCACCCAAAAACTTCTGGTGGTGTGCTGCAGTTCTTTACTGCTTCCTCTGACTTGGGATGATTGGATGCACATGCTAAGGTAAGACGCGTGCTGAGGCAAGACCCGTGAAGGACACACAATGTTTGGAGGGTATAAATAGGACTCCACGGAGTGACAGAGACAGAGCTCGGCTTGTTGGTACAGCCAGCTGTGCAATGCTTTTGGGTCTCGCCTTTTCACTGATCTTTGCGTCCCTGAGAGAGGCACAGCCGAGAACTTCTCCTGGTGCTCCTGGTGGTCCCTTCTACTGACTTAAGCCAAGGCTGAGGCCTGGTTGCCTCTGCTAGGTTGTGTCACGACTGCTGCTAACCTGACTCTACCAAACTGAACTGCGGGTGTATCTGTGAAGTGTTCGCAAATGGATCGAGCTGCTGCTGCCTGCTAACCTGTGAACTGAACTGCTGGTTTCCAGACCACACAGATGGGAGTTGCTCCAAAGAGCTTTCCTAAACAGGTCCACTACCCCAATATCCTTTCTCCCCTACTACCTGTAGCAGCTGGTAGTCGACAAGGGAGTTTAAGAACCATCACTAAAGATAAGGTTTGAATTAAAGTCATGGGCCTATCCACCGTCCTTTTTTCAGAGATCAGCTCCTTCCCAGAAAAACAGTCATGCTCTGCTAAACAACCCAGCCTCAGTGGGCATGTCCCACCAGGATGTGCGGTTATGGAATATTGGCCTGAAAGATGTGCTTTCTGGTTAAATTGGAGCAGGCCCTTTTGATCTGCAGTCTCCAAAGTTTTCCTTGATATCCACAAGCAGAAACAGATCCTAAGCAAGGTTTGTGGTTTCAGTTGCATCCGATAAACAGCTTGAGGATGAGGGAGGACTGGGAACGAACTCTTCAGTCTCTCATCTCTGCCATTTGTCTGCACATAGATTCCAAAACTTACTGTGGAGACCACACATTTCCAAGCAAACCCATTTCTTTTTCAAACATGCCTGACTCTGACTCTGACTCTGACTCTGACTCTGACTCTGACTCTGACTCTGACTCTGACTCTGTCTCTGTCTCTGTCTCTGTCTGTCTGTCTCACACACCCATACACACACGTGGACACACTGCTCATGCACACACTAAGACTCCGTGTGAAATGCTAACATTTCTGTAGGTTCCCTTATCAGTCAGTGGAAGCCAATCTTGTTTCTGCAGCTCATTAGCTGTAAAACCAGCAAGGCCGCCCAGCTCCCGCTTCTCTTTCTCCACAGTAGGTCAGGCTTGGAAGATGAAGGGAAAGTAAGTTGACAGACATGGAAACCTGCCTGGCTCTGGCAAAAGCATCTGTTGGAAACTTGCTTTGTAGTTTCCTGAACGTTTAGGGTCAGAAGTGGGAGGACACCCTGAGATAGAAGAAAATTCGAGTCACTTTGATGTGGGAGGTAAGTAAGAAACACAGAGACTTGGAAGAAGTACGGTGAGTGGGTTCTGAACTCAGGCTCAAGGATAAACGTTCCCCAAACACTCCTTGCCCAGAGCTTGAGAGCTAACTGCCTGAGAAAATTTAGTTGGCCCAGATGGGACCACCTTTGGATGAAATGCTCAACGCCCCCACCTCCCAACAGAACCGTTCTCTGCAAACATAGGATGGCTTGGAGACTGGGTCATCATTATCTCCATGCCTTTGACCACTTTTTAAAAAATCGGTTGCATCCTCGAGAATGTTTTCGGTTCTTGGAGCAGAGCCTGATGCACTGTGGGTGCTCAGCAAGTATTTGCTGAGGGAAAGACAGAATGTGGTTTCCATTTGAAGCTCTGTGTGGAGGTCTCGTCACTCAGTTGGCTGAATAAGTGATGCCTAGAGTAGAGGTAAGAAAGCTGGGGTTCCTTGGTCCTTAAACAGAACTGGAGAGAAAGATACACTGGGGAAGCTGGGAGAGAGCCAATATGGATGCATAGGGCAGTGAAAAAGCTGCAGGCTCCTGGGAGACTCTTAGAAGGTGACTGATGGGAGATGGGCACAACCTTTGATTCAAGCACCACCTTTAAAGTCCGATGCATTCTTGCTTCCTTGACTTTAAAGTCAAAGCTTTTATCCCAAGACAAAGGGTCTTTCAACTTTGCTGCAGGTCATCCCTTCTTTGCCTCCCCCACAGCTCTCCTTGAGGACTAGGAAGGCAGGCAGGCTTTGTGGGCGATCATTTGCTAAGCTCTTCCTTATCGGGGTCATGTGTTCCTCGCTCTCATGGACTGGAACGCCACTGCAACAAGGGTTTTTCTGAGGACCAAGACTGTACATTTCAATCAAGGATGTAGAGTCTGCATCAAGCGAAATCTGTTCTGGAGTCTGTGTGGCCGGGCCCCTGGAGGTCACTGGGAGAATTTGGCAAATGCATTTTGTCAATCTCCTCAGCACTAATGGCTCCGTGTTCATGACCAGGAAGCCCTTTGTCTTTCAGATTGTTAATGAGGTCACAGAAAGCTGTCTACCTCAACATCACCTCCTGGTTTGTCCCTCTGTCGTTGAAGCCCACTTAGCAGACCCATTACGCCTTAGCAAAGAGTTCAATTCCTTTAGCTAGAGAAAGACATGAAAATGTGAAGGCAGCTTGCCTCTCTTAAGCTCCCTCAGCTCAGACAGAGTGAATACCTCCAGGGTGGAAAGTCCTCCCTTGCCTTTGATGATAGAAGAATTCTGTGGGTAGATAACAGGTGAGGCTGAGAGCAAGGGGCAAAGAGGGGGAGAAAGGAGAGTCTTCCAGAAGAACTGGGGTGTAGCTCACTTGGTAGTTCAGTGGTTAGAGTGCTTGCCTAGGAAAGACTCAGGTTTGTTCTTCAACATCACCTTGATCTGGCGGTACACAGCTGTCACACCGCAAGTGGAAGCAGGAGGCTCTAGAGTTTGAGGACATCTGCTCTCACATAGTGAGTCAAAGGCTAGCCCATGATACATGAGACTGTGTCTACAAATATGTAAATGAATGAATAAACACATATAAACCACTATCTCACAAATAAATACATGTAGGAAATAAAACACTCCTCTATTTGAAAAAAAGAAAAGAATTGTCAAGAGTACGTGGAAGGAGGGGCTGTGATAGGACTCCGTTTCAACTCTATCGGTCACAGCATCGTTACCCTGGCTCTGAAGGCACCTGGCTGGCATAGGCAAGGTGTGTTGGCTGGCACTGGCACTGGGCAAGGTCTCTTGTTCACACTTGAAGAGGACTCTCATTGGCTGGTAGCTATTGTCTGTATGGGGATGTTTCCGAGACTCAGGGGTGAACCTTACTGGATTTGGAGGCTCCGCTCAGTCGGAGGAACCCAACTTTGTGTAAAAAACAAAGGGACAAAGAGTTGTGGGTCCCTTACCAAAGCCAAGTGTCCCCAAAGCTCGAGCTCTGCACACTTCAGTCAGATCCTCTTTCTGAGGGTTTAAGTAAGTAAAATCTTGACCAGCTGTGAACTCTGGGAACTATGTTAACAACCAGCCTGTCAAGACGTGCTCGTGGATAGAATGCTGGTTTAACATGAAAGTGAAGGCCCTCCCCATAAAAGCCTGGCATTGTTATTAGTATAGTCAAGAGATAAGGAAGTGGCATCCCTATCGGCTGGCTTTTATAGTACTGAGAGGTGCTGTACACTCTACTGAGGAGACACGTAACCAGCAGTCTTACCAAACTATGCTCTCTGGCAGCTATAGTAATGGCCTGACAAGACATGCCCGTTGGTGCAATAATGGTGTGAACATGGGAAGAACCAGCCACTTTCTGAGTGGATTTAAGTCCCATTCTATAAGATGAAACTCCTACCTGGGCACCATGATCAAGCCAAGAACCTGTGTGGTTGTGTAGGCCCTGATAGAGAACATACTACTATCGTTCTACTAAATGAACATAATATCAAACCAATTCCTAATGACATCTATAAAACACCCTCATTAAGTAAGTTTCCTTTTTGTCACCACAGAGACTCATAGCTGGTCACAGTTCACAGGATAAGAGCAATTGGGTTGCTCATCCCTAAATTGGACATCCGTATCACATCCCTCCACCCAAGGCTCAAGGATCGCCATGGAAGGGAGAACAGGAACGTTATAAGAGTGGTACAGGCTTGGGATGAATAGGTTGAAATAGTGTTTTCCAGACACAACAAGACAGTTTCACATCTGAACTCGCAGTGGTTGGGACAGCATGCACAAGATCTGTGCACACCCCAAACAGCCAAAAAAAAAAAATCTGTGTGGAATGGGGGTGGGATGGGTCTACAATCCCATCTCTAGCTATTGGAAATCCATGGCTGCTTGAGAAAGAGTTAGTTGCCTTTAAGGGTGTGGCCTCTGGTAGGTGGAGCATGCTTCAGTGGGTGACCACGCAGAACAGAGTATGTAACATTGAACAAACTGGACTCGATGTGTTAATTTTTAAAAAGAGGACTAAAGTCTGGGGTAGGTAGATCTGGGAAGAGTTATGGAGTCAGGATGAATATGGTGGAAACATATGAAATTCACAAAGAATTAATAATATTTTAAATAAAATATATTTAAACAAATACCACCCTTTCCTATGTTGTTCTCGTCAGGTATTTTGTGATAACGATGGGATAAATATGTAACGTGGAATGTAGAATTTTTGAGCCAAAATCATACATGGAAGTTGCTCTCCAGACTTGTTATTGCAACATCGAAACATTTAATATACCACATATTAGATATGATTAGTCTTATGACACTGTCTTTGCTCTTGTCCTTGGGCATGGCACCTAGTTCCAGAGTCCTGTTTTGTAAACCCCTTTATGCCCACAAGTACACCAGGGCTGGGCTCTCCTACCTTGCATATCTTTTTGTAGTTCTTCTTTGCTGGGGAAAGGTCCTTCCTCTTCAGCTCCATCTTCTCCTGCCTCTTTAGTTTTGCTCCCAGGACTCCAGACACCCTCTTTGTCCTGCGGTGTCTGACCATGGGCTGAGTGGTGGCCTTCTGGAAGCTCTTCATGCTTTTTGTTCTCCTTCTTCCTCTCATGAGAAACCCTAAACGCGGAGAGGGACACAAGTCCGCCATGAGGTATGTTCAAAATGACCCAGTGACCTATAAACGACTCAGCTGGTGTGTGGCCAAGCGAGGAAGAGATTGAACCTCCAACTTCACGAAAAGTTGTTTAATGAATGGTGTCAGCTGATTCTTGAAGAAGGCATGGCTGGGAGAGGGTTAGCAATCCTGAGGTGATGCTGGCCATGGTAGCCCTTTAGTTGTTTCTTATGGCTATGACCAAATCCCTGACCAGAAGCAATCTTAGGAAGGAAGGGTTTATTCTGGCTTGCAGTTCGAAAGGAGACAGTCCCTGACAGTGGGGAAGCCATGATAGTGGGAATGGGAGGCTGGCAGGACACACTGTACCAGTCCTCAGGAAGCAAAAAGGGAACAGGAAGCTGGGCAGGGCTAGGTAACCTCCAGGCCTACCCCCGCCAATGACCTACTTCCTCCCATGAGGTTCCATCGAAAGGTTCTACAACCTTCGCAAACACCCACCAGCCTGTGAACAAGCATTTAAATTCATGAGTTCTACATGGGGTGGGCATTTCATATTTAAATCAGGGCACTTTTGTGATATGGGATGCTGCCCCAGACCCCATGTGTTGAAGATACCTAACTCATGGTACTGCAGAGAAGTTGTAGAAATGCAAGTGTGGTGTAGTGGGAGAAAGTGGGTGCTTGGGGCCTGTGTGCCTTTGAAGGGTGTAGCCTGCCCCTGACCTTTCTGTTCCTTCTCTTTCTGGCCCTTCTCTTTCTGCCCCTTCTCTTTCTGCCCCTAACCTTTCTGCCCCTGACCTTTCTGCCCCGCCTTCTGATGAAGAAACGAGCAGCTTTGCACTTCTTCCCGCTCCTCACCATGACGACCTCATGGAGATGGGTGATGCTTCTGCTTCATCGCAGGCTCCCATGGAGCCGGCTGACTCAACACTGAAACTGTGAGCAGAACTAAACCTTCATCTCCTTAAAGTTGACTTCTTCCAGTATTGTGTCTGGAACCCTAACATATCACGTTGTTTCATTTTTCCGGTCTGAAGATATTAGCTGCGGACATTTTCCTCCACGTTCAATTACTCGTGCATCTTCCAACACGGGTCTTCAGTGACTCCCAAGCTCTGGACACCTCACTCAGCAAGACTCCTCCTGTTCTTCCTACACCTCCACCTGCTCCCTCCTCAGTGATGTTTCAGGCTTCAGAGCCTTGGTGCCTAGGGCCCCTTCCTGTGAATCCTGTCTGTGACACCTCCGATTCCCACCTTTCTCCTGGTCCTCACTTGTGAGTAAATTCTCACGACAACCAGCCACACTTTAATGTTCAGGCAGGGCCTATGTCTACTCGTTTATGAGATTATAGGTTCCTGGAGGTCCCGGATTCTGCCTTCTGTGAGCAAGGGTATTTCTCTGTCATGTAGTGCTGTGTCTGCCATGAGGCGGGCAATCTGTGTTTCATGGGCAGACGAAGCACATTGGGTGAGGGTAGAGAAACCCAGAAATAAGTGATTCAAAATTTTAACTACCGGGAGGAAGAGTTGAGGCAAGCCTATTGGAGAGAGGAGGGGGAGAGGAGAGAGAGAGAGAGAGAGAGAGAGAGAGAGAGAGAGAGAGAGAGAGAGAGAGAGAGAGAGAGAGAGAGCAGTACATGACTCCATTTAGGATTTGGAGTATACTAGCAAGTTCGCCACTGAGCTATACCCATCTTCCAGCCTCCTTGCTCCTCCATTTCGGCATAGGGTCTCATGCAGCCTCAGCTGACCTCATCTTCACTATGAGGACAGCCTTGAACTTCCAATATTCCTGACCTTGCCTCCTGAATGCTAGGATTACATATATGTGCCATCACATCCATGTATGTGGTGCTAGGAACTGAACCCAGGGTTTTATGTGTGCATGTATGTACATGTGTGAGTGTGTGTGTGTGTGTATGTGAGAGTGTGCCTGTGTGTGTGTGAGAGTGTGTATGAGTGTCTGTGAGTGTGTGTGGGTGTGTTTGTGTATATATGAGTGTGTGAGTGCGGGTGGGTGTGTTTGTGTATTGTGTGAGTATGTGAGTGTATGTGTATGTGTGTGTTTGAGTGTGTGTGAATGTGTGTGATTGTGTGAGTGTGTGAGTGTGTGTGCGTGTGCATGTGCTTGTGTATGTGTGAGTGTGTGTCTGAGTGTGTATGTGTGTGTAGGTGTGTTTGTGTATGTGTGAGTGTGTGAGTATGTGTGCGTGTGTGTGTGCATGTGTATGTGTGTGTATGAGTGTGTGTGTGTGTATGCGTGTGTATTAGGCAAGCCTTCTATTAACAGAGCCTCATTCCCAACCCCAACCAGCCTTTTTAATCCTTATTTTCACTTTGATACAGGGTCTCCGTAATTTACCAAGGCAACTGAACTTGGAATCGTCTTCCTTCAGTCTCCCGAGTAGCTGAGATCACCAGGCCTGTACTACCAGACCTGGCTTGCATTGTTTTTTTTTTTTTTTTTTTTTTTTTGACCCACCCCAAATCCACAGTCATGCAATGCATTTTTTTTTTTTTTGGTTCTTTTTTTTTCGGAGCTGGGGACCGAACCCAGGGCCTTGCGCTTCCTAGGCAAGCGCTCTACCACTGAGCTAAATCCCCAACCCCAATGCATTTCTAGCTGAGAAGATTGTGTCTGGGATTGATTAAGGGTGCCTGGGGATTGAGTCAGAGTATTTTCTCACTGGCTGAAGGTGTCCTGAGATGCGATCAGACTGTCTTGGGATTGGTCAAGGGTGGGTCAGGTTGCCTAAGATTAGTAAACACATTTTTAGGATTGAGTCAGGGTGTTCCACAGTTGGACCAGGGCTCAGAACTTTTCTTTGGTATTATGAGGTTAGTCCGTCTGCAGGAGTATTAAGTGATAATGCTATCTGCTGGCTTTAATTATTTATTTTCTGCCCAAACCAAAGAAACTAAGTTTGAACACCATTGTCCTAGATGTGGGTTTAGAAATAACAAACTCCTGGATGGCCCCTCCTGTCCTCACCTGTCTCTAACCTACCTACACGGATACTGGACAGACAATGGGAAATTTTTCGCCAGCATCCAGATGTTAAGAGTTGTACCATTTTTTTTCTTTTATGGGTTTGAACCTCGTTTCTATCATTGTGGTTTCCAACGCCTACATTCCCTTCTGATGTGTCTCTTGTTTCTCTCCAAAGACCCAACTTAAGCAATTCCTGTAAACACAGTGGCGGGAAGCTAGGCATTTTTTTTTCCCAAAAGGAAAACGGAATTGTTAAGCTTAGGAAAACATCTGCTCTGTGTCCACTCGATGGATTCCTCAACCTTTCTAGCAAGCTGTAACACTGGAACTGACAACCCTGAGGCATATTTTGGCACACCAAGGGAATCTACACTCCATAAGTAAGTGATCCTGTATTTCTCCAGGGGTCTTCCCTGAAAGCGCTCCTCATACCTTGCGAGATTCTTGTTTACTAAGCTTCCCTGAGGCTTCGGTAAATATGCAAATATGTCCGCGGGACTCAATTAAGCAAGGCCTTGTCAAGAGGAAGGAGTCATTCAGGGGCTGCTGGGGAAGCTGGGATGCTCTTCCAGAGAACAACTGCGGACACCTAAAAATTATTCTCATAAGATATTGATGGAAAATAATAATATTTAAAAGGCCCCAGAATCTAGTAACTAACGGGATGTGGCCAGATTTCTTCTCTCCGAAATTAAACGTGCTTATTATCACCCCCTCGATGTAATCAGAAAGTATCTTCGGCAATCTTAATACGTTTTTTTTTTTTAAATTATCATTAATATAAGTTGACGTGGCTGCTGGCTTGTACATCGCACATACAAAGTAGTAACCCCCCTGCCCCCCAAATGTATGCTCTAATTGATGGGGGAACATGTTGTTCATTGGCTTTATGCAGCCATATTTATTTATTTTGGGGTATCTGTTCTGCCGCTCCTCCCCCCCCCCAGTCCCTGCTCCCCAGCCCCAGGACCTATGCTAGTTGTTAGAGGTACGGCAGGATCAAGTCAGTAAAGAAATCAGGAAGGTAACTGTAGTTTATGGAGGGTGCCAGAGAGGCTGAGGGAGTAGCTGAAATTAGATGGTTGTAAAAGGCCCGCTGGCAACAGAATTTAGAGCAGAATCCCTGGGGCTCATGGCAGCCACCCAGATGGAAACTGGGCTTCACAAAGTGTGTACAGGAGAAAAAAAAATCTTTGAAGCAGAGTTGAAGGGTATCCGAGGAACAGAGAGAAGCCGTCAGAGTGGCCGAGATGGGAAGCAGCACGTGATGAGGCTAAAGAGAAGCCCGAGCCGGGCACAAGGCCTCATGGGTAATAACTATGATTTCCGATCCTAGTCTGAAGGCGAAGAAAACCAAGGGAAAGCGCCAGGATGGGATTTTCATGTTATGAAAGTTAATCTGGCTGACCTTTGAGGAACAGATTGAAGAGGAAAGGGAGGAGACAGGAAGGGAGGGGGGAGGTGGTGTGTGTGTGTGTGTGTGTGTGTGTGTGTGTGTGTGTGTGTGTGTGCGCGCGCGCACGTGCACTCACGCACGGTAGAGCGCACAGGACCAGTGCCACATGAGGTAGAGAAGGGAGGATGGATGATAGTTCTGGAGCCAGGACTGATGAGACTCGCTAGTGCATTGGACTGAGGGAATTGAGAGAGGCGAGTGGATTTCTTTACATATGTATGTATATGTTCTGATGCACAAGTCTCTACGTATGCATGTACATTTAGAAGCCAGAGGACAACCTTTGTCATCCTCAGGAACTCCACCCACTTCCTTTGAGACACGGTCTCTCATTGGCTGGAAACTTGCCAGTTAAGCTAGACTGATTGACTACTGAGTTCGAGGGATCCTACTGTTTTGAATTAACCAGTGTTGGGATTGCAGGCAAATGTAGTCACTACCCCGGAAGGGGAGTGGGGGGTGGCAGCACTGTTCTGGTGACCAAACTCAGGCTTTCATGCTTCCAAGGCAAGCACTTGACCCACTGAGCCACCTCCCCAGCTTCATTGCTAGTGCTTGGAGATGAGTAGTGGAGGTTATTGGTGTTACTAGGTAACGGAGAACCCTTAAGGAGAGTTTTCGTAGGAGCTGGAGGATGAAGACACAGGAACTCGAAAGTCGGGGAAACCTGCTGCTCGTGCTATGAAGAAGTAAAACCTTTTGGCAACACATCATTCGAATGTCAAGTCTTGTCGTTTATTGGCGTAGCTCTCTCTCAAAACCGTGCTAGAAATGTTTTGAAGAACAGGTCGCAGAGCTTGAGACACCTAGTCTGGGGCATCGGAGGCGATGAGAGGATCGACAATACATTTAGCAAACGATGAAACGGGTGGAAGTGTGCAGTCGTAGGTTTCTCTTTCTTGCAGCTTGCCTGGCCAGATCTTGTTACTGCTTTTGAACTAGTGGGGTTTGGGAACGTGCAGGCACAGGGAGAGCGACAGCTGTGAGAAAAGGGATGGCCAGAGCATCTAGAGAGAGCAAGGATGATTCAAAAGAGAAGAAAACGAGCCAGCAAGATGGCCCCGGGTGTAAACGAGCTTGCTGCAGAGTCTGAGGCCCTGAGCTTGATCCCTGGGAGCCATATGGTGGAAGGAGAGAACAGCCTGTCTGTCTGTCTGTCTGTCTGTCTGTCTGTCCCCACCAGATAGTAATTAGTAAAAGGTAATAAATAAAATAGATGGCACAATTTACTTATTTAGCATTGTTCTTGGGTGTTTCAGGACACGTAGCTCGGAGTTTTAAAATAACCTACCTTTTAAAGTGAAATTTTCCTTCATAAAGCAAGTATTCCACAGAAGGCGAAAAGCCCCAAAGCCCTTTGTAGCATAATTCAGCAGAGCTCTGCCTTCCTATTAAATTTCACTGGCCTGTTTGCTCTCCTGCCAGCCTGCCCACTTCCGAGGACACACTGTCCTGTGCTTGGCTCTGCTTATCTCTGCTTTGTTTGCTCTTCTGACAGGGTTCAGGGTACTTTTAGGAAGCATAATATTTGGATGGTCGGTTAGCCGTCGACAGAGCAGAATGCATAATTTTGAGGTGTACACAGGGCAAGGCACCTGACCTGGGAGAATGGTTTGCTGCAGAGGTTTCTGGTTTATGCATCTATTATCTTGGCACTGTGCAGGGCCCAGCTCTCTGTGATTGGTATAAAACACTTAAGGTTTGGAGTGAGAGAAGCTTGCGTTCAGTGCTTAGCTCTGCTGTTCTCTGCTTTGTAGCTCTAGGCTTGTGACTGCACGTCTTTGAATTCTGTGTTGTCATCAGCAAAATGTAGATAATTATAGATATGCAAATTGCAGGGACATTCGGCAGGGTAATTGCTATAACTCATGGAAAGCGCTTAGCACACTATTTAATCCCTGCTGGGGAGCACCAAGCCTATTCCGTCCATCATAATATTATAACCATTGAGTTTGCAGACATGGCTGCCAGCTTGCTGGCAAGTACGTTCTGAGTTTGGAACCCTGGAAGGGCTATTGGTAGCCCTGATGCCACGAGTGGAGGGTGTTGAAGTGATGGGGGAGTCTCTCTACTATAGTCAGCAATGGCTGTAAACTGGAAACTCCTGGCAGGTTGCACTCATCAAGCTTTCAAATTCAATTAAAAATTGAAAATTAAACAATTAAGGGTAGACGGGCATGGATAGGTGGGTAGATTACAGGCATGGATGAAGCATGTTTGCAATACCAGCACCCAGGAGAGAGTCAGGAGGGTGAGGCAGGAGTAGCCTCAGTTTGAAGCTTATCATGGGCTCCTTGGAGAGCCACTATCATGGGGACGGGAGAGGGAGATAACTTTAGTTGGTAAAGTGCTTGCCTTGCAAGCCTGAGAGAATCTGGGTTTTATCCCTGAAGTTCACTGGTCAGCCACCCTGCCCTAATCTTCTTGGCAAGTTCCAGGCTGTGCTCAGCCATGACTTTGAAGGCCATCTTTCCTCAGGTTTCTCTTCCATCCCCAGCTCCATACCTGACTCAGATAATTTGGTTTCAGTCTTAGACCTTTCACTAATTCATAGACATATTCCTTTGTCATCTCTCCTTGGCTCCTGAGGGTTTTGGTTTTTTTTTTTTTTTTTTTTTGCCTTAGATGGCCTATCTGTCACCTGGGGATGGTAATATTGTTTGCCACCAGAAGGGTCTTATGAAGATAAAGTAACCAACTTGAACAGGTTTGCCAGGAGGGACAGAGACTAGCCACTCGTACCACCAGAAAGTCTTCCTAAGTGATGGGCATCAAGGTGACCTTCCTAGAAACAGATCTATCATGAGTTCTTGGAGAAGTAGGAGAAGGACATATATTCTCTTGGAGGAGGTGGATCGCTGTTTGTAAATTCTCCAACCCAGAAAACCCGTGCAATGAAAACACAGTTCAAATAATATGAATACAAGCTGGGTGCCTACATTGGGCAGATCCACCATTACACTACTCTATTCCCCAGCTATGAGATCTCTTATAACTTGCGGTTTTCCCAGGCCATGTGCTTCATCTCCATCTTCCTTCCGCCTCCATTCCTCCGTCCTTCCCCTCTCTCCTCCTCTCTTTTCCCCCAACTCTTCAGCTTCACCTTCCCTCCCCCTACCCAGTCATTGGCTCTAGCCTTTATTTTACAAGTTAAAATGGGGAGAAGGTCCCAATGAAGTCACCTGAGTGTGTGATTCACTCCTCCCCCGAGGCAGCCCCTCTTGAGGAAGTGGAATTAGCATCAAAACACAAACATCACCAGGGCAACCCACAGTGGCCCACTGTGCTGGGCTGCACAGTTTAGGCAACACAGAGGTAGTTTCTGAAAGATTTACCAATGGTTCAGTGGGGTAAGACAGTGAGGAATTAATGTTTCCTGGGGCTTTGGACATGGTGCAGTTGCCATGAGGCACGAGGGTCTGAATTTTGATCCCCCCTGTAATCCTATAGATGGAGAGGAGTGTATACCCAAAGCTCAATGGCCAACCCAACTTTCAGTGGATTTGATACAGGGTTCAATGAGAAGCTCTGTCTTATAAAATAAGGTAGAGAATTAAGATACATGAGGAGACATCTGACACTGACTTCTGTAATGACCATTCCTGGTTGTCAACTTGACAATATCTGGAATGACTATATCTGGAAGGCACACCTGTGATCCAGATCTCAAGGCCGGAAGATGAAAGTTTCTGATCTGGATCTTGGCATAAAGATTTTGAGGCATAGTGGTCATGAAAAGCTTAGGCCCAGACAAGGGAGTACACACCTTTAATTCCAAGGGGACTAAGGCAAGAGATCTCTGAGTTCAAGA
Organism: Rattus norvegicus; assembly: GCF_021556685.1. NCBI lineage: Eukaryota > Metazoa > Chordata > Mammalia > Rodentia > Muridae > Rattus > Rattus norvegicus. Next base: position 101,111,836 of record NC_141543.1, read on the forward strand.
TCAGCCTGGGACAAAGCAAGTCCTATATCCAGGCATGATGTAACATACCTTTAATCTGGGCCACATCTTCTGCTGGAGACCTACATAAGGACATTGGAAGAAGAAAGGTTTTCTCTTCTGCTTGTGTTTTCTTGCCAGCTCATCTGTTGGAACCTACTTCTACAGCAGTCCATCTGAAACAACCAGCCTTGTGGGACTGAGGAACTACTAGACTCTTGGACTTGCTATCCACAGCTGCCCATTGTTGGGTGGGTTGGACAACAGACTGTAAGTCATCACAACACATTCCCTTAATATGCAGACATTTCATAAGTTCTGTGACTCTAGAGAACCCTGACTAATACAGCTTCTGACCTCCACATGCACATATGTGTGCATGCATCTTTATGCATGTGGACACAGAATATACACACGAATATACCACAGCACACATATATGCAATGCACTCACCAAATACACAGCTTCTCTTAAGTTTCACAACAGTGGCTAAGTACACAGAGCTGCTATTTGCTGAGACCTGTTGGGTCATTCTAACTTATGGTCTAAACCCCGGATATTTCTCTCCACACTCAAGAATTCTGTAAGCGTAGGTTCAAATGGCTGTGGATTGAAAGGCTTCAGAGGGAAGAAGGCATGGGTCCTGCACATGGGTGGACTTACTTTCTGTGCCGTCCTCACCTAAATGCAGCCATAACAACAATTTCTGTTGTGTCAGGATGACTGAATGGGCAGAGGTGGCATGCAAATGCTACACCAGGTGTTTCCCCCTGTTTTTAAGTCTATTCTTTGTCAATTTCATGAGTTTACAATATGTTTTGTTCATATCAATTCCCCCTCCAGCTCAACACAGATGTCTTACCTCACTCATTTCCCAACTTCATGACTGTTCTTCACAGTCCTCTGAGTTCAATCCCTACTGTCCTTGTGAGCATGGGTGCTGGTCCACCCACTGGAGCATGACCAACCCAACGAAGACCAGTTCCCTGAAGAAAACTGACTCTCCCTCTCTTAGCAGTCTTCAACTGCCAAAGCTTCTCAGCTAAGGGTGGGACTTCACAAGTCTCCTCCCCATCTATGTTAGAATTGGTAGGTTTGATCTTATACAGATCTTATGCCAGTAGGCATGGCTGCTGCGGGCCAGTGATTACAATGGCTTTGGTGTGTCCAGAAGACATGGGTTTCCAGAAGTCTCCCTAATCTCTGGCTCTTATCACCTTTCTGTGGACTCCTATGCAATATTCCTTGAGCTACATGTGGAGTGGGCCCACTATAGATAACTTATTTGTGCAGACTGACTGTTTTATAATTACTCATCCTTTGCCCTCTGACCAGTTGCTTGGCTTCTGTATTGATTGCCATACTCTGTGAAAATGAAATGCTTATATCATATATATGGGCCTTGAGCATCTATGCATGAACCAGGCTCCCAGGCACAACTGTATATAGATAAACACTGACTTGTCTCTAACATCCAGCTAAGTTGGGTCAATGGGCTGCTCTAGTGGGCTCTCAAAAGATGCTTTAAAAAAGGCAATGATGCTGGTGTTTATATTCTAATCTGAGAAGAGGGCTTGGGATCCTTAGGACCTTAACTGAAGGTTATCCTTCCTCTCTGCATACTCCTGAGTTCGATGCCCATTCCCTGAGTTCAGCAGGCCTTGGGCCTTGGGTTTCTAACAACAATGACTTAGTCAATCAGTTTCTTGCAGTCTTCCTACATTTCTATGGTATCGTGTTTTGATTTATCTTAGCTTGATTTATCTGCCGCATTTCCCTTTCCTTCTCTTTTCCTTTCCATATTCTTTCTCCCTTCCTTCCCCATTCCCCTCTTTTTTCACATCCCTGCCTATCTTTGAACCCATGATCTCATCTACCCCAGCTTCCCAAGTACTGGGATTAGAAGTGGACTGTGTTCCATTACACCTGGCACGAAATATCCTATTCTGAGTAAATGAAAAGGGATGAAGTGTTCAAAGACATTGAAAAAATTAGGATGGCTAAAGTAGGAAGTGAAAAAAAAGAAGTCAGGTTTAAAGTTGTAAATCTCAAGATGGTATTTTGAATCCACAAGGTATTCCAGAAGTAAGCCGCGATGGAGAAAGGAAATGATTTTCCAAAAATCTAGAGTCTTTAAAAAATATGTGAGGAGTCCAGCTAGATCCTGTAGGATCAATGTTACTGTATAAAGCAAGCAGAGAAAATGACCGATGGGAATTTCTGGTAGAGAGGAAGAAGTAGAAAATATTACCAAGGGAGGAGGGAGGAGAGAGGAGGGAAGAGGGAAGAAGCAGAGAGATTCTGAGAGGGTACAACTGGTCATTGAAGAATGACTATGAACTTCTTCCCTCTATTGCCCTTAAGCAAACTTGGGACAGAGATTGATGATACATTAAAAACTCAAGAATCCCCAAGAAGAGTCAGTCTTTCTGAGCATCCCCACTATGTCCATCATGGCTAAGAAGGGTTCCTCATGGTCTGGATCTCCTTCTGTCTTCATTAGAGGTCATTAGAGAACAACGGTCCTGGCACAGGCTTAGGACCAGGGCAAGGAAGCAAGAGGGCACAAAGAGCAAGGGTCTGAGTGATGGGAAGACCACAGGGGTCTTGGACTTCAGCAGCAGATGACGCAGATGACAGATGACTCAAAGAACAGCAGGGACAGCTAAACTCCAACAAACACTAGTCAGGTGTTTAGGGACAAGGGCAAGCTTTAGCCAGGGACACAAAAGGCTCCAAGGACCATTGTGACAGTGCATTTCTACTTTCCTTTTCACCTGGTAGACTGGGGGCTTACAGTGTTTTATAAGTGACTGGTTGTACCTACCCAGAATTTCTTTTCCTCCTTCCCTGCTAAGCAATGTTTTCTAGTCCCTTTCCCTATTCTATGGAGGGTCCCCTTAGTTGTTTTTTTCTCTGCCTGTGTTTAGAAAAGAGGAATGGGCAAAGTGACTTCTGAGAGGGAAAGTTTCACTCTTTGAATTTAGTATCTATTTTCTCGGTGAACTTTGAGTTTAAGTATGAGTGACCTGTTTGTAACAGGGGCATCATAATTAAGCCTCCATTGACAATTAGATCATCTCCACTATTAGAATCGGTAGAGGCTCCAGGGGAAGAGAGTAGTGACGTTATAAAGGAACAATGAGCCAGGTGTTCTGGAATCTGCCTTTAATCCCAGTGTTCATGAGGCAGAGGCAAGAGAATCTCTGTCAGTTCTAGGCCTGTCTGTTCAGCATCGTGAGTTCTAGGCCAGATGGAACTACTTAAAGAATCCTTGTCTGAAACACAATTCTAATGAATTTCATTTTCTGGGGGAAATGTGTGAGTGTTTTGTGTAAATTTTGACTCTGTTTTTGGATTCTCTCACAAGGTCGATTCTTTCTTGGACCTTCATTTTGAGCCTCGGAATCAATGTAACAGGTTGGGGCAGGTAGGTTCTGTTGACCATAATCACTACTGCTTCTGCTCACCAAGTAATTTTTCCAATACAATGGCACGAAAGGAAATTAATACAAAGAGACAAATTTCTATCTATGAAACAAATGCATCCTTTTAGTGATGTGTCCTCTTTGGGTTAAAAACACTGGTTGGCTGACTGACCGAACCTTCCGCCTCAGGGAGTCTGTGGTACCCATGCTTTGCTCAACACAAAGCAAAAGAGAGAGATGTGCAATTACCTGATGCTGTCATGGGGCGTCACACTCTGGCTCATTTGGTTGTTCTTCCAATTACTGAAATGGGACATTCCCAGGATGGTTTCCAGACTCGACAGTGTTGGCAGGGGCTTTGCTATTTCCTTCCTTCCTTAGCCGTTGCCTTTATACAAAACCCCAGGATTTGTGGAGATCGCTCTCCATTCTTTCTCTGGCATCCTAGATCCTGACTCCGAGGCTCTAGACTCCTTTGGAATGTTAACATTGTGATGCTGTGGGAAGGGCATTGGCAATGTCATCCCCAGGGTTCCACAGAACGGGGCGCCAGAGGACAGATGCCAGCTCTGTGCAACCTTTCTGCACACTTCCCTTGCCGAGTTCTATAGCACGACCTCTGAGGGAAGTGTTTCCCTTGGTCGACTGAAGAATGGGTGTGCCACAAACGCACAGCCCTGCTTTTGCTTTCGTTCTTCGGATTCGAAGGCGTCTGAAGTTCTGAAGACTGCCTTCTTTAGCTTAGAACTCTGTCCACATCTGAGAGCAGGGGAGAGCCCTGTGCCAGCAGAGTTAACTATCAGAGTTAACGGGGAGCTTTGGTTGGGGAAACCACTGCCTAGCTTTTCGTGTGCTACCAGAGATGACCGCACGAATCGAATCAAATGTGCGTTGTTCATAATTTCCACCGTGGTTTCCTTTCTTACCCATAAAGAGTCCCCCCCCGCCCCCGTTCTCTCAACATTTTCTCTTTCATCATCTTCATCCTCTTTCTTCTGTCTCTTCTCTCTCTCTGGAATTAGGTTCCTGTATTGGTACATATTATTATCAGAGATTATCATCTATGTGGCTTTGAAAATATTCATTGAAACATCCTTTATAGCCTGGAATGTACTCAGTCTTTGAAAATATTTCCTGGGCAATTGGAAAGAATGTAGATTACCGTAAGAGTGGGCAGAAGGTTCTACAGAGGTGAACACCATCAACTGTCTCACGTTTAACGTCTGTTGCCATTGAGTTTTTGATGACTTAATCAATTTGTAATAGTTTGATATTAACGTCAACTTTGAAAACACTCACGGTTTTATACTTCTGCTGGCTTTTGATTTCAACACACTGCTGTTTAGTACACAAAAAAAATCCCAAACACACAGACACCACGTCAAACGCTGGTCTGGCTATGTTTCGAGCCAACGTTCTAAGCCTGGGCTACTGATGTTTCTTGGCTCAAATTAGTTAGTTTTTCTGATATACTAGGCCATAGCGTTCCATCTCACTAAATGATGTTATAGTCTGAACTTTATTTAACCTCAACTTCCATGACTAAACAGTTAATCATAGTCATAGTTAAAAATATAACTTATGTTTCTTCGTTCTGATTTCCTTCTTTGGATTGATGTTTTGTTTTTCTGGCGTTTTGTTGTTCTTTGCTTCAATTCTTTGCTCCCATCTACCTTCCTTCGGTGTGTTTCCTCTTTCGCACTATTCTTTTAGCCATAATTTATTTTATTTAAGAAGCTCTTCAGTGGGTAACTTATTTAACATGCTAAGCAAAATCCATCTAGACTCCATCTAGACTCTTTCCTCAGGTTTATTAGGAGCCTACATTTTGAGCATTTTAATGTAAAGGAAGTGCTTTGGTTAAATCAGTGTCTACTTAGTTTAACTTTCTTCCCTCGAGCCATTACCAGTGCGTGTTATAACAATGGTCGTAGTCCGTTTTTATCAATCTGACACAAACCTAGACACCCCTGGGAGAAAGGAATTTTAGTTGGAGAGTTGCCTCCACCAGATTTGACTAAGGTCATGTCTGTGGGTATCGTTTTCTTGAGTGTTGATTGATGGAGAAGGGCCCAGCCCACTGTGGGTGGTGCCATTCCTAGGCAAGTGGACCTAGGATGTGTAGGTAAGGTAGCTGAGAAAGCCAGAGGAAATAATCCTCTAGGCAGCAGTATTTCTCTGTGGTTTCTGCTTCAAGCTCCTGCCTTGAGCCCTTTGCCCTGGCTTGCCTCTTGTCTGGATGATAAACCGCAACCTGTAAGACTTAATAAACCCTTTCCTCCTCAAGTTGCTTTTGGTCATGGTGTTTATCACGGCAACAGAAAGCCAACTAGAACACTATCTGTTTAACATATTAGAAGTGCATTTCTGGACCTCATTTTTACTTTACTCTGCAACCCGCTTGGTAAACAAAACCACACAGATAGAAAAGAATGATCCAACAACCACATAAGTATCTGAGGGAAGTGATGAAGGACGTGAAATTCCTCAAGCCAATAGCACCTTCACGGAGTCAGGCCAAAAGATTAAGAAGCTCTAAAGCTTGTACCATGTTTTCTTCTACTTTATACGCTTGTTCATTGAGAAAGCCTCCGTGTAACACTAAGACACTATAACAGACATTTTATTATTTACAATTTTATATTACACTTGCATTCACACGGTTAACACTATATTCCTTCTATGTCATCTATTATGTGTCCTGTGACATATGGTTGCTTTCAGCCACTGGGTAGGTTTGTTTGTTCTTTATTTAGAGACATCGTCTTACTGAGTAGCTCAGGCTTGTCTACATCCCTACATACATGCACAGCAGCAGTTACATTCAGATACTGGGCAGAAATCGTGTTTCCTGTTTTGTCCTCCCACCTATCCTTTCCAACTAGCAGAAGGAAATCCAGTACACAGTAATCCAGACACTGGAGAAAAGGGCCAATGAGCAAAGCAAGACATTGTCATGTGTGTGTGTGTGGTGGAGTGGGGTGGTAAAACTTGTGGAAGATTAGTCATTTCTCAGAGCTCGGTTTATTAAATCCCATCACCACACACGATGCTCTTCCTTACTAGGCAAACATTGAAGAAAGCGTCTGTAAACATAATTAACCTCAGGGAGCTGGGCTTACATAGTAAGCAAACAATCAAAGTGTTGCAAGTTAAAATCTTTCTGAAGGCCATGCCCCTACCCTTACTCACATCTCGCTAGGTGGCTGAGAATGAACGCCACTTGATACAGGACGGCCCTATCCGCTTCAGGTCTTCTCCTCTCCCTAGTGCGCCTGCGCAGTTCCCAGCACCTGCCCCCTTCTCAGCCCCCAAGGCTCTGTGGTGGGAAAGAACGAATCTCAAACACAAGGTAAAGTAGGGAGGTGTAACAGTGTGTTGAAGACTTCCCCAGGTCTGCAGCTGGCAGGTGTTTGCAGCTTTTAGCTCTGTGAGTCTGGGTAAGTCACTCACCTTCGGGGTTGGGGATTTAGCTCAGTGGTAGAGCCCTTGCCTAGGAAGCGCAAGGCCCTGGGTTCGGTCCCCAGCTCCGAGAAAAAAAAAAGAAAAGAAAAAAAAAGTCACTCACCTTCCCCGTGCCCTGATCTCTTCATCTTCATAACGGCTCCTCTCCAAGAAGTGTCCATGGTGGTTAAATAAGCTAACAGCTCAGGAACACAGAAAACTACAGACCAGATGTCCGGTAAACGGTAGCTATTATTCCAGGGTCAAAATCCTTCTGCTAGTTGGGAAGGATAGGTGGGAAGACAAAACAGGAAACACGATGTAAGCTAATTAAAATATTCTCTGTATTCACATGTACATAAAAAGATGTGTGGAATTTCCTAGATTATGACATTGTATGGTTATTGCTTTGTTTCATTTTTTCTAAAATGACTATGTATTGCGTGTGTTTAAAGACGTTCTGAAGTTGATATGCTTGTGTGTTTTCTGTATGTGGATTCGAACAATCAGGCTGCAATTGAGAGTCCGCCGTTGAGGTTGGCCATGTTTCTGGCTTCACATTGTTGGCAGAAAGCCAGTTAGATAGGTAACCTTTGTTTAACAGAAAGCATTTCCCAGAATTCTAAAGCATCTTGGTTCTTAGAAAGGACTTCACAATTCCCAACAATGCCCAGGGTAGGATTTCATCAGAGAAAATCAGGTCATTTTCCCAAGGCCCTTAGGGAACAAACTATTTTGTATTCTATTTATTGGGGGAGGGAAAGAGAGTTGAATCAGAGGGTCCACAGGGAGTAGGAACCAGAAACTCTGCCTAATAGCGTAGGTTATCTAAAACGCCCTTGCTTAATCATCTACTCCTCTGATGTTTCTTGTCCTTTAAAAGCAACGAACAAAATTGTTCTTCCAATTTTAGGGGAAAGCACACATGGCAGATTTCTGGAGGAGCCGCCGTTCTATGCCATTGTTTCGGTTGTAATCATTTAACTCCGTTCTCTTCATTTCGAAAGCACTTCCGGTTGGAGAAAGCAATCTGACGGGATTGGGCCTGTTGACTTTTGTGTGACTCTTGACTCCTGGTGGGTTAGATTCTTCAGCCATGTGCTAGACTTAAGCTGTGCTGATATGGCAACTGCAAACTGAGGCATAAATACTGAAGCAAGAAATAGTATCAAACGGACTTGTCACAGTGTGTCATCATACCCCTGTGTCAGATCCACCCTCTCTCAGCTCGCCAGAGAAGCATCTGTTTGCAGTGGCTAGCCATTAACACGGAGACCCACGACTGGTCATGATGTCGAGCATAATTGTGGACTGCTCATCCTTAAAGAGCCTTCTCTACTGTGTACCCTCCTCCCAAGACTCAGGGGTCTTGGCAGGCGAGGGGACATAAAGAGGTGAAGAGCTAGAGGTGATAGATGACTATAATGAAATGATATTTTCGGGACATAAAGGGCCAGCTGTCACTATGAACTCACAGTGACCATGACAACATCTACAAGCTCTGAGCCAGCTTAAGCCAGATCAAATCCCAGCCTGAAGAGGGGAGGTGGGAATGAATTCCTACTCCTAGTACAAATTGGACACACATACACACAGGCACACACACACATGCATGCACACATGTACACACACATGGATATATATACACACACAGATGCACACTATGCACACACATGAACACACACATACATACATACACATGCATACAAATGCATGCACATGCATATACACATGCACACACACATGCACATACACACACACACGAAGACATAAAGTAGGGTGGGTAGCAAAGGTGGTTGGGGTGGGTCTTCAAGGAGCAGAGGTGGGGAGAGAATGGGATGAAAACACAATGCTGAAATTCTCAAAGAGCTAATAAGACCACACCCAGATAAAAATCCAGATGCATCAGCATGTACCTATAATCCCAGTACTGGGGAAGGAAAGGACTATTAGGTCCCCAGGGCTGACTGGTCAGCTAGTTTGGCTGGAGTGGTGAGGTCTGGGTTGAATGAAAGGTTTTTAAAGTAGAGAAACTGCAAAGGAAATGCTACTTCTTTTACACATCCAACACACAGGACCAGCAAAGGAGGGGATAGGGGATGGGGGTGGGCAGGAAACTACCAGGGAGGGACTTACAATTTCCATTCTTTCCCACACATCAGAAGCCCAAAGAACACTGAGGCTGCAGAGACCAACGGCCTCCATTCACCTTTTCTGCACATAGCACCTCACAGTGCCTGCCAGGACCAGCGAGACGGGAGACTTTCAGTTCAACGTAGCTGTGCCAGCGATTCCATCCCTAAGTGAGCATTGCCTTCAACATCGACCAGAGAAGCTTCTTTTGTACTGGGCAGTAGTGATTGCAGAGACTCATAACTGCATAGAATAAGTAACTTTTGAATGCTCGGCCCTCAATGGGACATCTATATTGAGTCAAGCTTCTGGCAAGGCTCAGGGCACATTGCAGAAGAAGGAGTAGAAAGAACGTAAGAGCAGGATGTAGCATGGTGAGTGTTCACCTACATGAAATTTACAAAGAACAAAAGAGTGATCTATAAACATCAACAACAAATTAAAGTGTAGAGTAACTGAAGAAGACACCCAACATTGACCTTTGCATAGACACAGATATAGAAATACAGACACGGACACACACACACACACACACACACACACACACACACACACACACACACACACGGGCATATATGCACTCCCAACACCCCACAGAAGAGCAATTAGCTGTTAGAGGAACTGAAGGATCCTCTAGACAAGGCAAGTGGATCAGTGAAGAGAGACAGCAGTTGGCAAAACGAGGTTGACCTGGGAGTCATGTCGTGGGGATCAGGAAATGTGAGAGAGAGAGGTCCAGAGCTGCCTGGCTTCTGGAAGGCATCCCGAATTTCTAGTTCCAGTCCATCCTGGGGTTAGTGTTGTGTGGAACAGGCGCTTAGCAGTACCTACAACTTGGTTTCCCACTTTTGTAAGCCAGTTATAGAGTTCCTTGCCCTGCACAAATGCTCTGAGGATCTTTCTAAATTGCTTCCTGTGGCCCCTCAGAACCCTTTATGACTAGTCCATTTGCTGGCTTACTTGATTTGATTGGAAGTTTGCTTCGGTTTAACAGAGGCGGGGTGGATTTGAGGAGCCTTAACATCAGCTGTGAGATCAGCACTTAACTTCCCACCGTTGTTAATAATGATCAGCTCCAGTCCCATAAAGAGAGTCACAACCCTGCAGTGGCCGAAGGCATCCTTTGAGACTTCCCATCCTGAATCTCAATTTTTCAGAGAGGATGAGGGTCAGGACATTCCCTTTAGATGCGGGTCACAGAGGCTCCGAGAGGAGAATAACAACAACGTCACGTGACTTCATTTCCATTTCTAAATCTTTGCTGTGGAATATCAAAACAAGAGATTTCAGCCCAAGAAACCAAAGCTTATTGCGCTAGGACACTGCGGATTTCCTCTGAGTGCAACTGGATGTCATCTGAGGCCACAGAAAGCGCTGAGTTTCATATGATTTGGCTTTTTTTTTTTTTAACTAAAGAAGAGAAATACCTCTCCAGTTAATAATAAAAACGAACTTAGAATTTTGATCTCTTGATTCCAAGCTCATCATTCCACATACGAAGCATCCCCTGTGGTTAGGGTTCAGAAAGGTAATCTTTCGTGAGGCAATCATTCTAAGTGACCATATACAAATTGTTATTATTATTACTATTATTGGTAGTAATTATTATTAATGTTTGGGTGTGAACGGGTGTGTGCAGGTCAGGTGTGGTCCTCAATCACTTCTTGTCCTACTTAGCCTTCTATTGCTATGATAGACAACGTGACCAACAGGAATGTAGACAGAAGAAAGCTTATTTGGGGCTTACGGGTTCAGCAGGTTAGAGTCCATAATGGTAGGGACAGCAGGCGGCAGTCATGGAGGTCAGAGCTGGAATCTGAGAGCTCACGCCTCAAAGGACTAAACCAAGAGAGAGAACTGGAAATGGTGCGAGTCTTTAAGCTGTCATCTCCCACCCCCCACAGTAAGGCCACACCTCCTAAGCCTTCCCAAACAGGGCCACCAACAGAGGACCAGACACTCTAAGGCCCAAGACTGTGTGTAGGGAGCCATATTGGACTTGGGCCTGGCCGTTTTTCGACTGTATAGCTCAGAATGCCTACGTGACTCTTGGCTGCATGGCCACAGATGTTCAACCTTGAAAGGACTGCCATAAAGCCTTGAGATTGTTGGACAAAAGCCTCTCCCATGAATTTACAGCACAAGAAGATAACGAGCAGGTACCAGTTATTTCCTGAGTCAACACCCGGTGTCTACCGCCTGACCTCTTTGCCTCCTGCTATCACTGCCTATACCCTCATCCCTCCTTCCTTTGTGTTTCACAAAGGTCACTCCCCCTACCTGAAAGCCTTAAAAGCTGTAACGCTCACCCCAATAATCGAGACCTTGACAACAGAACTTTTGCTTGGTCTCCTTCTCTTCACCCTCATTGGCCCACAGGTAGAAAGCCTCTTCAGGACCCTGAATAACTGGACGGGTCAACTGTGGGGGGACATTTGTCATTCATTACATCACATTTCTCCACCTTATTTCTTTGAGACTAAACTCGAGTCCCTCGCTAACCCTGAAGCGCTCCAGTTAGGTTAGCCTGGCTGGCCTACAAGCCGAAGGGAGCCTCTTGTCGCTGCCTCCCCAGCACCGGGATTACAGGTGCGTGAGACTGTACCTGGCTCTTTACCTGGGCGTCAAGAATCTTTGTGCTTGTGTGATGTGCACTTCGTTGACTGAGCTATTTGCCCAGGCCCACAAATTATTATTTTTTTTAATTTCATACAATATATTTTGATCGTATTATTTCTCCTTTCCCAACTCCTCCTAGATCCATCCCACCACCTAAGTTCATGTTCTCTCTTTATTTCTATGTCTCTCTGTCTCTGTCTGTCTGTCTGTCTGCCTGTCTCTGGCTCTCTCTCCCTGTCTCAAATGAATTCATCAAAACAAACACACAAACCAAAACCCCACAAAAAAAATATCAAAATCCAAACAAAAAAAAGGTGACAAAAAAGGCAAAAGTGTGTGTGTGTGTGTGTGTGTGTGTGTGTGTGTGTGTGTATGCGCGCGTGCGTGCAAGCATACATACATGCATGCACAGGGGATTGAACTCAGGACCTTGCACATGGTAGACACTCTACCACTGAGCTTTAGTCTGAACTCCCATGTGACTCGTGGCAAATCCTTTAAATCTTCTATGCTCCATGCGGCCATCGCAGGCGAGGTGTAGCAGCAGCCACACTGCTTGCCTTCAAGGCTGGCGGGGAAAGTCAGTGAAATAAACGACACGTATCGTGTGAACCTTAAAGGCATTGCCCATGACATGAGGATCTAACTAAAGGAGACAGAGCTGGTGGAGGACCATGACGATTGTGTGTTTGAAATTTTCCATAACAAAATGGTGGATCCTTCTTAAAAAGCTCTTCAAAATTAAACGAACAAGCTTGGTGGACTCTGGAGATGGCTCCATCATTACCTGATCGAGGACCGGAGTTTGACCCGGAGAACCCATGTTTTAAAAACGTGGAGTGTGTTCGTGTCTGCATCTGCTTCTAATCCTGGTTTTGGGGCGTGGGGTAGAGTCAGGTGGCTCCCCTCCTGGAGAGCCGGCCTGGCAGGCTTGAGTTCCAGGCCAGTGAGAGACATTGTATCAAAACAAAACCAAAGAAGACCAATCCATCAAAAACAAAGCAGAACAAAGGAAGAGAAAAATCCGCCTCGATTGTTTATTCAGGACAACCTAAAATGGTACTTAGCAAGGATTCAGCAGCCAGAATTCACGTGGCTGCAGCATGAGTCTGGTAAACAGCGCTGTCTCTCTCAGCCTCATCTACGGCTCAGTACCTCTCTCCTGGGCTTAACAAAGAATTGAATGAATTGAGATTTGCTCTGCAGTGAAAAAAATTAAATTTAAATATTTGATAAAATAAAAAATTCTTCTAGGTTCCCAATTGTGAGTGTCTATAAGTAACATTGGACTTGGAAAAGTCACACACAGGGTTCAGTATCACAGCTAACACCAGGTCGTGGGTATTTCCTTCTGGGCCTGTCATCTGCAAAGGTTTGACTCTCTCTCTCTGTGCCAGGCTTCTTGCCAGAGTTGAACTGGGTCCTGGTGTAGCTAACGAAACGGAATTTATCTAGGACCGAAAGGAGGTCCGAAGAGATGTTCGGACGGACCTGTTTGCTGTTGGACTGACTATCAAGCACACAGTCGGTGTACTAATACAAACAGTGGTACTCTATCAGTGTTACTCCTCACCGTTGATAAAAGTCACCTGCATTTCTCTTCTGATCTCTTCTCTTGCAACAGGGCTGAGTATTAAGTCCTTTGTAGAAATCAATAGAACTTGCTGGGGGATACCCTGGAAGACACCATCCAGAGATTCTAAGTTCTAAGGGGGGAGGGGTAGGTGGAGATGGAACCTTAGAAACACTCTCTGGAAATGTCACTGGACCTCCATGTTTTTTTCAATAGGATCAGGAGTTAGAGAATCGGGCTGGAGAGATGGCTCAGCAGTCGAGAGCTTATGTTGCTCTTTCGGAAGACCGTCACCAGATCCCAGCATCTGAATAGTGTTGGGGGATGGTTTCGTGCACTGTGTCTTCAGATGCTGATTTCTCCATCCAGACATCTGGTTGCAGTTTGGATGATGGCGTGGCCAACCGTCTCTGGTGTTTATGTTGTATAAAAATTGTTTCCTATCTCGTTTGATTGGTTAACAAAAGAGCAGACCAGCCAATTAACTGGGCAGAAGAGAATAGGGTGGGACTTCCAATCCTAGTCAGGCGGGGAGGGTCCTAGACTGACCAGAGAGAGAGGAGTGTGGAGAGGGACCATGAGGAGAAGGATGGAGAAACCACAGAGAGAAAACAGGATTCGCTGTGAGACAACAGAGCAGCCAGGAAGACACACATGGACCAGAGCGAGCCAGGGCAAGACCAGATGGCAGCTAACGGGGCATTTGTCTGGTAATACCAGCCTATTCAGGTTAGAATAGCTCAAAACCTGTCCAGCTTGCTAATAAAAAATACCAGGTCTCTGTGTCTTTATTCAGGAGGTAAAACAGACTAGAGAAGGCACAGAAATGCTTGTAGTTATTTGTGAACAAAACGGGTGTTAGACCCTCCACCCGCCTCTGCAGTACACATCTTACAGCTAGCTGTAACTCCGGATCCAGGGGCTCTCCTGGTTATCATAGGCATTGTAAGCATGTGGCAGACATGCACACATACCATTAAACACACGTTCCATAAAAGAACCAAAAAATGAATGTTTAAATGAAGGAGTAAGAGAAGCGATCATATGCAGGCCTGGGGTGCTCATACCCCACCTCATCCTCGTCCTTTTTCAGAATCTGTGGTCAGTCAGTATCAGAAGTTTCTATGTTCAGAAAGCCTTCTGTGTCAGACGTGAGTGCATACCCATACACACACACACACACACACACACACACTCACACACACACCTATGAATCCAGGGTACAAGTGTGACCCGATTCTTTAGGAACCAACATAAGCTCTCACAGCCTGAACGCCCTGCACTCTCTCTGTAATTATCTTGCACCATATTGTGCTGAGAGAATTGCAAGCATCTATAATTCCTTAGCTCAAGAGCGAAATAAAATCAGAGCCCGGCGGATTCCCTAGGCTGCCTCTGTCATATGTAGGACAGGATCTTTCCAGTTTCACTTTAATCTTTTCTGGCACGACGTTCTTTCTCTTTCTGAACCGGGCGCTCTGAGCTCATCCAGAAAAAAGTGTCAGTCTCATGTAATGCCTGAGATAAAATGAACACAGAAATGGACTGAGACTCCTCCTTATTCTTGAAAGAGAATTATGAGAGGGCTACTTACTCTGACTTGGAAAAAAAATACTTAGATGAAAACACAGGCAGCAGGTACATTACTGAAGGATTTCAAGCTTTTCTGTTTGAATGAATTATATATCTGAGGATCAAAATTAAATATCTAAAGGCTACACCATGACATTTCCATGAAAAGAAGGATTTTGATGACTCAGATACGCTGGCCATCTACCTGCCATCCAAGGGTCTAGCTTGCTTTCCGTTGCTGTGATAAACACCATGACTACATAAGACTTGGGGAATAAGTAGTTTATTTGGTCACAGTCTATCGCTGAGAGAAGCCAAAGCAGAGAGACCCAAGCAGGACAGGAGAGTGGAAGTAGGAACCTAAGCAGAACTGAAGTCCTAGAGAAATGTCACTGGCTGGCTGGCTTCCTGTGGCTTTACTCGGCCTGCTTTCTCACAAAACCTAGAACTGCTATTCAGGGGTGGCACTGCCCACAGTGGTCTGAGCCCTCCCTCGACAATCATTAAATTGTTATTAGTTAATTGATCATTAATTAGATCAAGAAAATGCCCCCACAGGCCAATCTGATGGAGGTAATTCCTTTATTGAGGTTCTTTCCTAAATGGCTCTTGTGTGTGTCCACAAGAACTGACCAGTGAGCCCAGTGAGGGCACAAATGCAGACAGCAGAACCCTAGCCAGCATCACTCCTCGTTGATAAAAGTCTCATGAACTTTCACATTATCGTTCATGAGGAATGATTTATCCGCATTCTAGAAGTGGGAGAAACTAAGCCAAGGGGCGGCGGCCTGAGATTTAGCTACTATGTTACGGATGGTTACTAGTAAATCCGGGACATTTGATACATTGTCACTGTCGGAGAATGTAGAATGTATCTCATGGGCATATGTATCTGAGCACTTGGCATCCAATTGTTGGTGCTGTTGTTTTGTTTGTTTGTTTTTGTTTGTTTTGTTTTGTTTTTTTTGTAGGGGAAGGGCGTTGTGGAACCTTTATGAGGTGGAGACTGGATGGAGAAAGTGGGTCACTGGAGGTTGGACTTTTAAGATGATGCCCCGCCCCCTGTTCTGGCCTGGGTGCTATGCTTCTTGATTGGCTGAGATGTAAGTTGTGCCACAAGCTTCTCCTGCCTTAGAGGGAGCTGCATCAGCTGCCGTTTTGGCTGTGACGGACTGATGGACCAGGCAGAGAACATACTTGCTTCTGTAAATTGCTTTTGTCATAATTTAGATTTCCAGTGAGGACAAATCACCCTTGCACATTGGGTTATGTAGGCTACACTCTACAGAAGGAGTCTTACTGAATTCAAGCAGGGCTCAGACAATCTCAGCCCCTCCCACTCGTGGGGTGCATGCAAAACAAGGTACCTATAGCCTACTTCCTGCTCTGGGTACTAACGAGTAGGAGAAACAGAAGCACAGAAGCTTAACAACCAGCCTCTCTGTCCGCAGTGATTGTAAGTCTCTTCTCTCCCACCTCACCCACCTCTCAATGTATCCTTAGATCGACTGTTGGGCTGATTTACGCTGATTGCATATTTGTGATGTTTGTCTCCCATAGACCCTCTCAACAGGTATGGGTAGATTTTTCATTTGTGCATCTGTGTGTGAGCATTCATGTTTGCATGTGCATACGCACACACCATGGTACATAGGTGGAGATCAGAGTTAACCAACCCATGGAAGTTGGTTAACTTCCACCATGAGAGTTCCAGGGACTGAACTCAGATTCCCAACCTTGGCAGCAAGCACCTTCAACTACTGAGCCACCCTACCAGCTCAGATAGGCTTTCTTTACCTCCCAACATCTGAACCCCCTTATGGACTTAGGGTCTCTTATATTAGTCAGGATTCTCTAGAGTCACAGAACTTGTGGGTAGTCTCTGTATAGGGAGGGAATTTGTTGATGACTTACAGTCTGTAGTCCAGCTCCCAACAATGGTCAGCAGCAGCTGTGAATGGAAGTCCAAGGATCTAGCAGTGGCTCAGTCCCATAAGGCAGGCAGGCAAAGAAGATAGCCTCTTCCTTCTTCCAATGTCCTTATGTATGTCTCCAGCAGAAGGTGTGTCCCAGATTAAAGGTGTGTACCACCACTCCTGGATCTGGAACTTGCTTTGTCCCAGATAACCTTGAACTCAGAGATCTCCTTGCCCTACTCTCCTGGGACTCATAGCCACTTTGCTTCAAGATCTCCATGCCAAGATCCAGGTCAGAAACTTGTATCTCCCAGCCTCAAGATGAGGATCACAGGTGAGCCTTCCAATTCTGAATTGCAGTTCATTCCGGATATAGTCAAGTTGACAACCAGGAATAGCCACTGCAGGTCTCTAAGGTAATGTGTGGGGTGGCTTGTTCAGCAAGTGTTGCTGTTTCTTGCACTCAGGGATCAGGCCTGACGGAACCCTCACTCAGTTCTGGTCGAGGCTACTCACCGGTAAAAAGCCCCTGTTGGGAGTGAAATGTAGGGTTGGGACCTTTAAGAGAATAAGTCAGTCAGCGTATGTCTCTCAGAGCCTTTCAGGCAGGAGAGTTCTCGTCAGCTTTCCACTTTAGCAGTTGACATGTCCTTGTGCATCTAGCTAGTCATGAGATGTGTCATCAGTATAGTACAGATAAATAGAATACGTTGTCTTAGAGAAACACAAATACGAGTGCACTCAGAATGACATTTCGAGTTACCCTTTAGGTTGTTCTAGCTGTATGACTTGTGAAGCTACAGTTTTCTTCTGTTTTTGTTGTTTCTTGTTTCACCTGCCCAGACTACCTTCTTCTTATATAGGAATTGATTGCTTCCTTTCACCTGATACATGAATAAGAGAGGTGCTGGTGTGTGTGTGTGTGTGTGTGTGTGTGTATGTGTGTGTTTGTGTGTGTGTGTGTGTGTGTGTGCACATGCATGTGTGTAACACTCAGCTCCTTGGCTTAGACTCTGTCTTTCTCACAAACGCTGGAATGATTCTCAAATGCAATGTTATTAACAGTGACATTATCGTAGACACTATTGGGAGAGAGAGTGGAGAGCAATAAAAGTGAGTAAAGCTATTCGATAGGGTTGATCTAAGTTGTGTCTTAAAAGGTGGGTACACCTCTGACAAGTGGTTTTGGGGTGTAGGGGCATGCCAGTACTAAGAGGGTTTGAGCCATGTTGCCTAAGAGGGACCATATGGTAAATGTTCTATGAGTTGCTCTATCAGAAACAGAATAGTGGGGAGGGGAGAGGATTAGCAGTGTTTCTAGACCAGGCAGGTAAGTTTCTTGGAGGCCATTAAATGGAAGATGGTATTATGTAGATGGGGAACCATCTAAGTTACTCAGATCTGGCACAAGAACAAAATAATAATGGGTGCTGGATATAGAATAATTCTAAGAGGCTCTTGAATGTGCCTTTCTATTGCTTGAAAGCTTTTAAATATCATTTCTAAACATAGCATAAAAGCTAACACTATAACTGCTTTATTTATTTCTCTATTCATCTATCATTTATCTCTATCTACATCTATCTATCATCTATCTATCTTCTGTCTATCATCTATCTATCTATCTACCATCTACCTATCTACCATCTATCTATCTATCTATCTATCTATCTATCTATCTATCTATCTATCTATCTATCATTTATCATCTTTCTATCAATCATCTATCTATCTATCTACCAATCATCTATGTATCTATGTATCTATGTATCTATCTATCTATCTATGTATCTATCTATCTATCTACCTATCTATTTTTGTTGCTACAGGGTCTATATCCCAATTTGGCCTCAAATTTGCTGTGCACCTGAAGATGTCCTTGAACTTCTGATCCACCTGCCTCTACCTCCTGAGGGCAGAGGTTAGAGGTGTGCTCCACCATGTCTAATTTGTTATACCAGGGATTGAACTGAAGGCACTAGGCATACTAAGAAAGACTTCTGTCAACAGTAACCATAACATTTATCTGGTATAAAACTGGGCTATTTGTACTTCAGTTTTGTCATCTACAATAGAGAAATGGAGTGAGCAACATCTCATAGATACATTGCACCTTGAATAGATTGAAATACAAGTACTTAGAATTTGTTACAGAATAAGCACTCGGTACATTCCAACTGCTGGTAAAATTGCTGTTGGCAGTACTCTTTTGTGTATGCATATGTGTGCACAGGCATTCTGGTGGTTTGAATGTGCTTGGCTCATGGGACGTGGCACTATTAGGAGGTGTGGTCTTGTTGGAATAGGCACGATCTTGTTAGAGAAAGTGTGTCACTGTGTAGGTGAGTTTTGAGGTCTCCTAGTGTTCAAGCTCTCCCCAGTGCTGAAGAGAGCTTCCTCCTGGCTGCCTGCAGATGACAGTCTCCTCCTGGCTGCCTTTGGATCAAGATGTAGAACTCTTAGCTCCTTCTCCAGCACCATGTCTGCCTGCATGCTGCCATGCTTCCTACCATGATCATAATGGACTGAACCTCTCAGACTGTAAGCCAGCCCCAATTAAATGTTTTCTTTTATAAGTGTTGCCTTGGTCATGGTGTCTCTGCACAGCAATGATAAAACTCTAAGAAAGGCATGTAGAGTGTTATGGTTAATGTCCAGTGTCTTCCTCAGCCTCTCTATATTTTACTTTTTGAGATAGTCTCTCATTGAACTTGCACTGATTCATGTAGACTGGTTGACCACAAAATTCCAAGAATCTGTCTGCCTCTGTTGCCTACCCCACACCCATCCCAGTGCTTGGGTTATAGCTGTGAGCCACCTTGCCTGAATCTTATGTGGGTTTCTGGGATCTAAATTCAGGACCTCATACTTATGCAGCAAAGCCTTTTTGCCTACTGAGTCATCTCACAAGATCCCATTGATAGGACTTCTTTTCTGGGTTACCAGGTACAGGTCTTCAGGATGTTTCTAATGGTTGAATAAAGTGGGATTGGACCATAACAAACAAATGCATACATGTTGAGTGACCATTGTGGGCACTATGCAGTTTTCCAGGGACCTGGAGAGGAAAGTCAAGGGCGCAGTCCTAGGCAATGTTATAATGTTTGAGACAAATGCAACACACAAGTTTGCAAAAACAAACAAACAAATGACAATAAGCCATGAAGCAGAATCTTAATAGCTGATTGGATGACATAACCCAACACCAATTGGTGTTCGTGACAATACACTTCTCATTAAAGATGTAGAGAAGGAAGAGATAGCATCAGTTGAGTGTTTGGGGGAAATCTCTAACACTGAAGAGAGGCCAGCCTGCATAAGAGAATGAAATGGCTCTTCTGTCTTTCTGGATGTATATTATCAATACAGCTTTTCATATTTATAACCTTCCATTTCCATGCTGTTTGGCAGTTAAAGGCATTGTCTACATTTTCTCAAGTTTCTTCATTTTCTCCTCTATGTGTGCACCTATGTTTCTTGTATCGTATTTATCTTTGCAGAGCCTCCCCTGGCTGCTGTGTAGGGCTCTGTTACTAGGCTTCTAAGGAATGACCTTTTTCTGCTGATGGCATATTGGGGATCTCTGTGTGCTTCCACCCCAACCCGGAATGGGGGTGGGGGTGGAAGCCTGAAGAACTTCATAAAATAGCTCCCCTGACAGGACCAAAGGAAGGAGAATAAAAGGAAAGGAACCTGGAGGGAGACAGTGTTGTGTATCTAAGGAAGCCAAGTATAAGGAAAATAGAATCCAGGAGTATTTTAAACAGTAAGTTGTCAGGAAGACTGCTAGTCTCTGCTTATGATTATTTTGTCATTATCTTTAATTTCTTGTGATGGGGACAGAGTCCACAGAGGGAGGAATTGCATGTGACACAAAACAGGTGGCCTTGGGTGTGAGGACATGTTTGTAGAGTGTCTAGGTCAGCAGGTCCTGTACCTATGTAGGGGACAAAGGTACAAAGGAGGAGAGTCACCAAGAGAGCAGCAGATGGCAGATCTCATCCTGGGAGCCAGGGTTTCTAAAGTGTCTCAGTGCTAAGCAGCGCTTGGCATGACAATAATAAGGGAGTTGGATGAACGAATGCACAATTTAAGAATAAGAAATGTGGGGGCTGGGGATTTAGCTCAGTGGTTAGAGCGCTTACCTAGGAAGCGCAAGGCCCTGGGTTCGGTCCCCAGCTCCGAAAAAAAGAACCAAAAAAAAAAAAAAAGAATAAGAAATGTGAAGGAAAAGCAGTCATACTGACCTTCAGTGTGTGTTACCACTTGTGGTTTAGGAAGAAATGTCTCCAATGGGCACATGTATTTGAGTGTGTCATAGTCCCTGGTTGGTTGTGCTGTTTGGGGAGCTTATATAACCTTCAGGGGGGGGGGAGAGTGAGAGAGAGAGAGAGAGAGAGAGAGAGAGAGAGAGAGAGACTTGGAGGAAGTTTGCCATTGGGCTTTGAGTGTTTATAGCTTTGCCTGATTTTCTGCTCCATCCATCCATCCATCTATCCATCCATCCATCTGCCCATCCGTCCATCTATCTAGCTATCCATCCATCCATCCATCATACCCCTTGCCCCATGTATGGATGAAAATGTGATCAGCTAGCTTCCCACTCCTTCAACTATGTTTTCTCTGACTATTGCAATGCTGGACTCTATCCCTCCATAACTGTAAGAGAGAAAATAAATCATTTCCTTCGTTAGCTTGCTTTTGGTCATGGTACTTAACCACAGTCAGAGAAGAGTAATCAATATATCATCGTAGTGAATGATCCTGCAGTTTAACTTACTGAGCTACAATGCCCAGATAGTTGGTCAAAAACATTGTTCAAAACGTTTCTGTGAGGATGTACTCAGATGGCACTGACATTTCAATCCACGTGGTGGTCTTCAACTAGAGCAAATTTTCTTCTATAATCCTAATGAACTGCCTCCTATCTGTCGAAACCTGACAACCCTGAACAGGAGGAAGTTTTGCCTTTGACTTCTTTGTAGCCTTGGCACTTTATGGCTTATTAGCGTGGTCATCATCCTTCCTGGTCAGAGTTTGGGCTTACAAAATCACCGCCATCATGTGGACCAATTCTTCAAAAAAAAAAAAAAATCCAAACCAAACAAAAATCAGCTCATCTCCTGACACCACCTATTCATCCTCTAGGGAGCCATGACAACTCCACTGGGCAGTATCCATCCATGGATGAGAGCGTTTCAAGGTCTAATGGCTACTCAATCAAGGCAGAGAGAATATTCTAATCCAAGTCTCTCTAATTCTGGGCCCATGTTTTCTCCATCTACGCACACTCCTTGGAGTCTGAGACATGACTCTGGAAAGATGCACAATTGTGTCTATGACCTCTTGTTGATATGAGACGCCCAATGGGAACTTGACAGATGGCCTTGAGGGCCAGCTAAGGAACAGGAGCCATACTGTACTGGACTGTGTCAGCCGAAAGTAGGCTTTAGGGCTCAGCGGACTCAAGCTGGAGGCTTGGGCATTTCAGACTGGTTGGTAACTGGGTGATCTGATCTCTGCGAGTCTGTCTGCTTGGGTGGAAGGATGGGCTAGGGATTCTTCCCATCACAGTGTTGACCCCATTACAGAATAGCATATTATCCTGATATACACATACCCCACCATCCCTTTCCTTCTCACTGTCCTGAGTCAGACTCCTTTACCATCCCTCCCCCTTCCCTTCTAACTGTGGGACCCTGAAAAACCAGGGAGTGAGGAAACTCCAGGTATGTGACAAGGGAGAAGGGGTACTACTTACCAAGGGTCCAAAGATGCTCTTTTATTAGTTAATTAATTTTTGAGATAGGCTCTCCCAAAGCCGGAATTGGCTTCAAATTCACTATGGAGCTGAGGGTGACCTTGAACTCTTGATCTCCATGTCTCTATCGCCCAGATCCTGGGACTGTAGGCGTGTATCAGCACATCTGGCTAATGCAATGCTGGGGGATTGGTGTTTCCGGCATGCTAGGCAGGCATTCTACCAATTAAACTACACCCTCAGACTTCCTTCTCAAGCTTCCTCCGTTAGCACAGAGAAGAGAAGAAGGCCTGGAATGAAGAACTTTTCTTACAAGTTCTTCCTCCCTTTGGGCAGCTTGGAGCTCTGGAACTGTAAAACAGCAGATTTTTCCAATTCCGTTGAGCAGCAGAGGGAGTTCCAAATGTCACATGCATGAACTCCTTCACTTCTTGAAGGGAGGGCCAGCTGCTGACAGCTAGCAGCCAGGAGGGTGGAGGAGCCTGTTGGTACAAGGGAAAAATAAAATCCTTTATACTAACCAGAGTGTGGCTCCTTGGGGCCCTGGAAGCAGGAGATGAGAAGACCATTATGCCGGTTTTATTCCTCGGTGGTTTTCTTTGAAGGGACTCTACAGGTTGAGTGCAAATATTCAGTCTGTCAAAAGCTAGGCATCCCATGGAACACTAAGCACATTAATCTTTATCAAGTCCTACCCACAGAGACCCAAATCCTGATGGAATATGGGTTTTCTGTAATCACTGTCTCTTGGACTTCGTTCAGAACCTTGCACAAAAAAGCAAGGCATTTAAGTAAATTAAAACCAACCCCATCTAGTGCGTCATTTAGTATAAGTGGGCTAGAGACCATAACTTAAAATAACATGACTGGATAATAAAACAAATTTAAACCCGATCTAAGGGAGGAAAGAGACATATTTAACACAGAGTGGCTCATGGACCATAAAGATAAAAGCAAGAGAAGAGAAATGCCCGGGGAAGGGAAAGTTAAAAGAAAATGTGACGTTCAAACAAAGACAAAGGTGCTGCTCTTCCTGAGGTCCTGAGTTCAAATCCCAGCAACCACGTGGTGGCTCACAACCATCTGTAATGGGATCCGATGCCCTCTTCTGGTGAGTCCGAAGACAGCGACAGTGTACTCACATATATAAAATAAATAAATCTAAAATCAAGCTCACGTACACTAAATAAACAAATAAATAAATCTAAAAACAAACAAACCCTAAGGCAAAGAAATCAAAGATATCAGTTAACCCTACTCTCTGCCTCAAAACCCCAAGAACAACACACAAGCACAAAGACACTAAATGAAGATACTTTATAACCTTTAAGACAATCATATTTAAGTCCTAAGTATGTCCTGTGGTTCACAGGGCCAGGAAGAGTAGTTTTCTTTCTTGTGTATGAGTAAGGACTTGGATTCAATCCCCACCACAAACAAACAAACAAACAAACAAACAAACAACTCAAAATGGACACTGAAAGAAAGGAAAACAGCAGCTGGTGTCCGCCACGAACATAGTTGCTACATGTGTTTGTAAACAATGTTTAAATGGAACACAGGCATGGACACTTGTTCAGTGGCTTTCCGTTACTACGTTCACATCACCATGGTAGAATCCAGTAGCGGTGACGGTAACGCCTGGTGTGCATAAAGCCTAAAAATGTAATGCAACACAACACAAAACTCTTGTGCGGAGGAGCTAGGAGGCAGCCGGAGCAGTTGAGGCCCCGGGGCCAAGATTCTGAGAAGCAGGAAAAGTCCTGAGGCTCTATGTTTGGTTTCTTCCCCTCAGGGGATTTGCCTGCTGCACCACAGGTCTCTGAGAACAAAATGAGGTTGCCTGCAGTTTGCCTCTGTTGGGCTGGCAGGAATGACTGGTGAGTTCAGCATCACCAAGGGAACCAGGACTGCAGAGCCAGAGTCCCTAAGAAGGGAAACTGCAGGAGAGTGAGCTAGCAGCATGTTCTAAGTGAAGTTTTCCTTTGAAGTAGAGGCTGACTCCTGACCTCTGTGTTCTACATCCGCTTCTATTTTTTCTCGTTCTTTTATTAGTTTTTTTTTGAGTATTTTGTACAATTCATTTCGAAGATATTGACCCCTGTCCCCCTACCCTTCAAGGTCCATTCCTTCTTCCTAGCCATTCAAGTTTGTGCCCCTCCCCCCCCAACTCATTTAATACAGTTTATAGCTCATACACTCTTAGATGCGTAGCCTTCTCTCTGGAGGATGCTCTATACACCGGAGAGAGGGCCACACCATTAAAGAATATGACTGTCTCTCTCAGAAGCTCGCAGTTTCCAATGGGTCCTTAGTTAGGGGTGGGATTTCACGCCCACCTCTGCGCGCTCCATGCCTAGCTGGGCGTGGGACATCACCTCCGCACTCCATGCTGCGATGTTTGGCTTGAGCTGGTGAGGTCTTGTTGCATGCTGTTTCAACTGCCGTGACTTCATTTGTATTGCTGTGCTGTTGTATCCAGAAAACAGTTTCCTGGTAGTCAGTCACACACCGACTCTTGCTCTTACAATCTTTCCGTCCCCTCTTCTACCAAAATACTAAGCAGAAGAGGGTAGGAGGAAGACGCTCGATGGAGATTGTGGGACAACAAAGCGCTGCTTTTTTTTTTTTTTTTAAGCTTGATAAGCTTTCTTATCAAGGAAGCAGCATCTTAGGTAGTGTTTGGTAGGCATCCCAGGGCAGATTTGCTAAGCATCCAAGGATTTGAGAAGGATCCTGGGCTGAAGTACTATTCACCAGGATCCAGGGCCACTAGATAGCCACCAGCTTTTATGTCGCTTACAGATGTTATCAGTTATTCTATTATTTTTAATTTGACCCTGGCGGCCCCTCCCTCGCCCCCAATAATTGAGACGCAGTCCTACTAGATTTATTTAATCAGCTTTAGCACAATTACTGGGCGAATTACCTCTAATCTATTTTTCTAAGGCTAGACTGTCTAATTCCCCAACTGTGCTCCCCAAGTACTAGTTGTTTGAGTCTTGCCCGGGGCTATTTTTGCTCATCAGTCTGTCCTCAGGAGGCTTTTCACTCGCCAAGTGCTCCTGGTCCAATTAGTCTAATGGTTCCTGTTCCCTCTGTCCTTTCTTCTTCACCTCCTTCCTCCTCTCCCTCTCCCTCCTCCTCTCCCCCTCCCTCCCTCTCCCCGCCCCACGTCAGTCCTCCCCTCCCCTTCCCCCTCCCTCTCTCCCTCTCTTTCTCCCGTAAGGTCACTACCTGCGATCCCCAGCCCAGTAGCCAAAGCCCCGCCCACCTTTATTCTTCCCAGTAATTGGCTGGAGCCGCTTATATTTAACCAATAGCTTTGAATTGGGGAGCAAGGTTTATACAATATTCTTTGGTAAAAATGTGCTCCTGGGACCATAACCAGATCTTGGGCCAGTATTTAGCATTTGAATACACTGCAGCACCAATAGCCAGCACTCTCAGAAAACCTGAAGGAAGCTCAGTGTGACCTTTTTTTTTCTCCAAGTGGAGGTGACTTAACTAAACATTTAATCATCATCGGAAGAAAATAACATTATCAAGTATCCTCCGGGATTTTGTTTGTTTGTGTTTTGCTTTTGTTTTTCAGTGCTGGGTATCAAACCCAGGACCTCATACATGCTATTTAAGGCAAATATTCCACAGTTGAGCTGAATCTCCAGCCTGGGACTTCATATTATTTTTAATGTACAATGTCTGACAGCCAAATAAAAATTACCAGATCTGCTCAGAAACGGGGCCAACTGACCTGATATTAGAAAGGAAACCAGACTGCAGTGAGATACAGACATTAAAATAAGTATGTTAAATATGTTTAAAATAGATTGCAATCTGGAGAATTTCAGTAGGAAATTGGAAACTATCTCATTTATGTACAAAATGCGTCAAGTCAAAATTATTGATTTAAAAAATAAGAAATTAAGAACACAGTAGGTGGATTTAATGGGAGATTAGAACCAGAAAAAGAAGTGATTAGCAAGTTGTCCTTAATTTTGTTTTTTGTTATAGAGAGTTATATAAAACCACTTCAGAAGATGGGGAATAGATCGGAGCACGGATATTAAAATGAAAAATGGAAAACACTTCAAAAAAGTATCAGAAGTATTTCTGAAACCAACATGTATAATTCAGAAATTCTCAGAAAAAAAAATCCAAAACTAACATGTATAATTGAAGTGCTAGAAGGAGGAGGAATAAGTTGAGGAAGGGAATAATTTCATTAAAGAGATCCTAATTGATGATTTCCCTGTTCACAGGGGACATCAATGGACAGAGTCAAGAGTCTAAGCAAAATATATAAAGAAAACCACACCAGAGTCTATCCAAACTGGGACAAGATCAACAAGACAATGCAATTAAGAAAAAAAATACAATATATTAGAAAAGAGGATGCCAGGTAGGATACAATTCTATCCCCTTAAACTAACATCTGAATTTCTTCCTCCCCAAATATGATCACATTCATAGGTCTAGAGACATCCACATATCCCTTGGGAAGGGGCACAGTAAGGGGCACACTGTAATTATTAAAATAAATGAACAAGACCTGATAAATATAATAAAAGCAGCAGCGGTGAACAGTCCAGAAAGGAAGCTGTCCCACTCTCAGAATTCGGTTTATCAGAATTGGACGGCCTCAAGGACGTGGCTGGACCTTGCTGTGGGTTGGAGAGCATTAGACAGAAACCACACATTATTGTGTAGAGATGGAGACTTGACCTGGCCTTAAAGGGAGAGAGTGATGTGTTTATATTTAAAGATAAAGGGGGGTGCCCCTGTGCACCCACGCTGAGGCATCCCTTCCCCCTGAGGGATCAGCCACTGAATAGAGTTTATTCAGGGAATGGGGAGGGAAGTCAAGAGGGTAGTAGGGGCAGAGAAGGGAGGGAGGGAGAGAGAGAGAGAGAGAGAGAGAGAGAGAGAGAGAGAGAGAGAGAGAGAGCGTTTGAGCAGCCATGAGCACGGGAGGGGGGATGGGGAGAGAAGGGACAAAGGGGGAAGAGGGTAAGAAAGCAAGAGAGAGAGTAGAGGGGGCAAGCAGCCCCATTTATATTGTCAGGCATACCTGGCTGTTGCCAGGTAACTGTGGGGCGGAGCATTCCTGACTGTTGCCAGGTAACTGTGGGGGTGGAGCTTAGAGAGAGTGCTAAGAGAGACTCTTCACTTTAAAGATTGGAGAGGGGCTTTCATTAAGACGAACACAGAAAGCCAAGTGTGGTGATGCATGCCTTTAATCCCAGCACAGGGGAGGAAGGTTCAGGTGTGGCTCTCTGAGTTTGAGCCTGGTCTACAAAGCCAGGCACAGCCAGGGATATAGAGAAACATGGTCTAGAAAAGCCAGTGTGTGTGTGTGTGTGTGTGTGTGTGTGTGTGTGTGTGTGTGTGTGTGTGGTGTGGTGTGGTGTGTATATATGTGTGAGTGTGTGTATATGTGTGGTATGTGTGTATGTGTATGTGTGCATGTGTATGTGTGTGTATGTGTGTATGTGATGGTGTGTGTGTATGAATATGTGTGTGTATGTTTGTGTGTGTGTGTGTGTGTGTGTGTGTGTGTGTGTGCTGGCCGTGATTCATTTCAGGACCAATCTTTTTAATCGGAGTGCCATCGTGACCCTATGGTACAAGGGACAATGCACTTGGACACTGCCTTGTGTTTTTGTTGTCTGAGCATGATGGAAGAGGATTGCTTGCCTCTGGCAGTCAGAAGGAATCTGAAACAAGAGAGGAGTTTTATCTTATCTCTACCTATATCATTTAATACATACTTACTGAATACTTACTATGAATTAAGTTCAGGGGATATAAAGAAATACAACATGACCTCTCCTGCAGGGAACACTCTGGTCAGGCATGTAACTTGGTAATTAAAGTGTCATGTGATTGGGGTTTATCAGAACAGAAGGCGGAAACAGCTCCATATCTTGTACAACAGGGAAAGGATTACCTTTCTCCCCTCTTATCTTTCCCCCTGGTTTGTAGAATGCTTAAAGAAGAGGGGTAGAGGGAAAGGCCAACGTGTTTAGGAAACTTGAAGGCAGACAGCAATGTCTAAGAAAAAGCACGCAGAGAAAGGAGAGGACATGGTGTACGGCTCAGGTGGGAGCGTGTGTGAGTGAACAGGATTCTGACGATGCAATGTTAAACGGCACTGGCTAAAGCCCCTACTACGGAACCTGGATTTTATCAGTTAAAGAGGTTTTAAGCATGGACGTGATAGAATCAATTCGATATAAAGGAGAACCTTGCATCAGAAAGGCTTCTTGTGTGAGAAAGAAATTATTTTTAATTAAAAAAAAAAAACCCTGGAGAAACAACATGGCGGATGGCTCAGAGGATGGAGGTCTAGAACCAAGACGACAGAGGTGGAAGGTGAGACTGAACGGAGGCAACGTGGAGAATGGCTCAACGTAAGGAACGTCTGTGTCGACAAATATGACAAACATTAACCAAAGGCCTGGAAGTGTTATTATTGTGGCTCCAGAAAACATCTTAATGGCATAACCATAGGGGGAGCCGTAGAAAGCAAAGAAAAATGAGCGTACTTCAGATCATGGTGAGGGCTTCGAGGGGTTACGTGGTGGAGACCTAGGTGATGGCTAAGAAGCAGAAGCCTTCACAAAGGTTCAGGGAGACAGCAGCCTGTCAGTAAGAGGACCATCTGATTCCGGATTAGCAGGAATCATGGGGCTCTGGTTTCTCGGAACCAACTGTGGCTCCAGCGAAGGAAGCCAGGCCACAGCCTAGGAGGGCGTGGCCACAGAACAGAGGCCTGTGGAGCAGTTCCATTCTGCTTCTGTGTAGGGCCCTGTCCCTCTTCCATTATAGCAGAACATTGTCCTGACCTCAAGTGACAGTAGGAACCACTAGAGAAACACTGAGAGCAGGACCAGGGAAGGACGTCAGTCCGCTGGTTTGTGCTTTGGGAGTGGGAGGTGGCCTGGGAAAAGAGTTTGGGCAGCGGGCACCTAAAGACGTTAGTGGTCAAACTCACGCATCTCTCCCCAATCCTGCATCCCAGGGGCCAAGAGATAAAGGAAGAAGCCGTTTTCTCCCTTCTTCAGAGATTCCTAAACTCAACTTTCTCCAGATAAACTGTTTTCCCTCCCCTCCTCTTCCCTCCCCCTTTCTCTCTCTCATTTTGTTTCTTCATTTCTTTGTTCCTCCACCCCTCCTTCCTTCTTTCCCTCTCTCCCTCCCTGCTTCCCTCCCCAAGTGGAAATTTCTGAGTTTGTCGTTCACAGTTCAGTTGTGTCGCGTGATATTTTTCCGGAAGCTGTTTTATGAGAGGGCATGTTATGTGATATTTTGCTGAAAACAGACACTTGAGAGGGCGTGCGATGGTTAGAAAAGAGTAAACGGAACCCCACAAGCAGTGAGAGGATGCTCTTGCATTGCTACGCCGTGCAACGCTTCCCATCTTCGGTGGCCTTCTCTGATCTCCCTTCTTGCTTCTTCCCTTCTTTGCTAGTCTTCGTTGGTGTTTGCTGGACTTCACTGCACAGAGAGAAATGCGTGCGCCAAAGACCTTCTCTTGGTATCAATTCGGCTAATTCTGGCCACGTCCACTGATGTCTGCCAATTCCATTTGGCAGAGCCTTGCTGTTTCTGCTGGATCGTGCCACTGTTACTGATTGGTGTTTGGTGTTTGCTATTGAACCGAACTGCTGGTATCCTGACAACAGAGAGTGGAATGGCCCCAGGGAACTATTTCTACACAGATCCACAACACCCTTTTCCTATTAACCTTCTTTTCCCCCTAATTCTGGTCGGTAGGTTAGAAGGGTAATAAGAAGGTTTTAAATAAATCTAAGCCTATACCCTCCGTCCATCCACGTATCCGTCCCTCCCTCCCTCTCTCCCTTTATTTCCCAATCCTTTCCTGTCTCTTTTTCTTTCCTCCTTTCTCTTCTTCCTTCTCTCCCCTCCCTCATTCCCTGCCCCCCTCTGTCTCTCTCTCTCCTTCTGTACTTTAAGAAATGAGGAGGGAGTAAGAATTTGCTACATGGTTTTATGAGCCGCTTAATCCAACTAAGTTTTAGGGTCCCCTGCCCCCACACACACCGGTTTTAATCGGGTCTAGTGATTGTACTCCCACAAACAGTTTGATGAGAGAACCCAGTGAGAAAACCCATAGAAGGCAATAAACAGACTGTCCAGAACACAGCAAAACCTGAAGTTTTAAAGAAGGTTTGGAAAGTGTTTTTTATCAGTTAACCATGATTTATTGATCCTGGACCCTTCACCTTGTTTAAAATGTCTGTTGCCTTGATTTTATTTCAGACCTTTGAATCCCCTTTTAAGGATGTTTGAGTAGAGGTCCGGGAGTCCCAGTGCTAGATCTGTCCGTGGGTTACTTTGGCTGGTGTTTATTTATTTATTGGTGCTGGGAACAGGAACGCAGGACCTCACAGATGCTAAGCAAGTGCCACCCTGAACCACCAGCTCCCCTTTCATCCCATAGCTGATAAAAATGCCCCTGAGCCTGGAGGTGGTTTGCTGAAACCTTACCTTCAGAAAGAGAGAAGTGCATGGTGTTTTTTTTTTTTTTTTTTCTGTCAAGCACAGAGAGCAGGAAATAACATTTTGCCCTCCCTTAATTGAGGAAACACATCAAGCCTCTTCTATGGACAGCAAGAGGCAGTGCACACAAAGTCCACATTTCACTGGGTGTTTAGAGTCCGGGAGAATCTGACCTTGAGTTTCTCTAGTGGTTCTGTTATGTCCTCTGAGAGTGGCTACTGGGTGACTGTTGAAGCAAGGTGACAGCAGTGCAGAACTCTTGGCTCCTCCAGGAGAAGCAGCGAAAAAAATATCTTACCCCCTGGAGAGGGAGCATGGATAGGGTATGGGACCGGGTAGCCCAGTGAATGGCAGCATGGAGGGGCAGTGCTCTCCCACCTGACCTTTCGGGTATAAGAGATGTGGTCCAACTTCACCTTTTAACACCGTCCTTGGTTGATGTCTCTGATTATCATGGGCATTGGGGAACTGGTGGAGAATCAGACGACCGGTATCTCTCTAGTGTTCTAGATTGGAAATGGCGTTTCGGTGGAGGCTGAGAGTGTGCTGACAGTGGATGATTCTTAGGGATGGAAGACAGATAGTGACTGTGGCTTGGTATCAAAAGGCTGGCTCTCTGTTGGTCCCTGCACAACCTACTTTTGATAAATATTCTTAGTTAATCCTCATGGCAAGCTTATAGATGGGGACCATGATGGCATCTATTTCCAAATTACATTTATTCATTTGTGTTGCCTGTTCATGTATCTGCATGTGTGTGCATGTGTGTACCACAATGCATGTGCAAGTGTACTCCTTGCAAGGCCTGGCTTAAACAGGTACAGAGATGGCCCAGTTGGTCACCAACGTAAGGTGAGGGAGGGGATTGGAGTGTTTAATGTAGGTGGTCACATTCAGACACTTGTTCTCTTGTTATCAAGACTCAGAGTTGACTGGGAGCAGACTTTATCTACAGCTGTGGGACCGTCAGAGGTTAGGAAGGTGAATTTCTCTCTGAGCAGTGTTGGTGTTTAATAGTCAGCAGTCCTGAAATGGACAACCGCACTGGTTTTCGTGTTAGAACATTCTCTGTGGCTGATTTCATCTCCATTGAGCACAGAGGTGAAAAGAGCTGTATCAAGCTCCAGCCATCGCTCCCTGAGATGGTTCATGTGGACTTTGATATCTTAGTCATACATCTATAATATCTATTTAGGCTGAACTCTCGTTCCCATGTTGACACCTATGCATACAGATGACAGTTTGTTTGAGTGTCTCCTTACCTATTGGAAAGAAAGATATGGCCCATTTCTGAAGCTAAGGGAGAGAGAGAGAGAGAGAGAGAGAGAGAGAGAGAGAGAGAGAGAGAGAGAGTTGGTGTCTTAGGGTTTTACTGCTATGAACAGATATCATGACTAAGACAACTCTTACAAAGGACGACATTTAATTGGGGCTGGCCTACAGGTTCAGAGGTTCAGTCCATTATCATCAAGGCAGGAGCATGGCAGTGCCCAGGCAGACATGGGGCTGGAGGAGTCGAAAGCTTTACATTTTGTCCCAAAGGCAAACAGGAGGAGACTGGCTCCCAGGTGACTAGGAGGAGATCTCAAAGCCCACTCCCTCAGTGACACACTTCTTCCAACAAGGCCATACTTCTTAATAGTGCCGCTCCCTGGACCAAGCATATGCAATCCCCCCACCACAGTTGGTATATTCATTTTATTATTTTATTGAGTTCTTATATCTCTCCTGCCTTTCCAACCCTTATTCTACCTTAATCCTTTCCAGTTCCCCAAACTAGTTAGGAGAGAAAGAAGATGAGAGTGGAAGGGGGCATAGACTTCTATAGGCTACTTCCTGCTGATTGTGGTCACGGATTTCTTGGGGGCAAAACCAGTCTTCATTGTCAGAATATCCAGGAGTCCAGCCATAGCAAACACAATGAAGCAGCATCTGCAGGGGCAGCAGCAGGGGCATCTGCAGGGGCAGCAGCAGGGGCATCTGCAGGGGCAGCAGCAGGGGCTGCCACATTCCCTATCAGGGTTTTCTCATTTATACCCTCTCCAGAGTCCCCAGAATCAAACTATCTGCAGCTGGCAAAAATCACGCCCCCACCCCCACCCCAACATGAGATAATCCTGATTAATGGCTGTGGACAGTCTGAAACAGCCCCATATTCCACACCTGGGGTTAAAACAAAAATAATCATATAACTGTTTTTTTTTTAAAGAAACCAAAACTCTCATTACACACAGAGAGCACGCACATGTGTGTGTGTGTGTGTGTGTGTGTGTGTGTGTGTGTGCATGTATATATGTGTACATGTGCCTGTGGAGGTCAGAGGTCAACCCTAGGTATCAGTCCTTCCTAAGAGCTGTCCATCATGTTTTGCTTTGTTCTTGTGAGACAAGGTCTCTCCCTGGCAGGAGCTCTAATGTAGGCCAGGCTGCCTGCCCTTGATCCAAAGGGGCCTGCCTGTCCTTGACTTATCAGTGCTGACATTACAAGCACATGCTACCATGCTGGGACTTTTTACACGGGTTCTAAGGAGTGCGCTCAGGTCCTCACGCTTTACCAACTGAACCCTCTTACCCTGTAGCTTTCAGCTTCCGAGCATTTCAGCATCATGAGGCATATGTTGAACAACATTCCATGTTCATAGAAAAACAATTTCTTGTTACTTTTTCCCAGGACACAGCAGCCATAGCCAGCCCTTAAGATGGCCTCCTGTGGCGTCTGCCTCCCTTCTGTCACCCTTGTGTCTGTTTTCTGTACTTTGACAGCCACACAAATTTAGGCAGAACGTAGGGCTTGCAGATATTGCTAAGTCCTGAGCAACCTATGGAGAGGCCCAAGTGGCAGGGGCTAACACCTCCTTCCAGCATCCCATGCATGAGCTCAGAAACAGACCACCGGGGGCCCAGTGACAGAAGCCAGGGCTGTCAGCTTGGGCCTCATGAGAAGCCCTGAGGCAGAGGCACCTAGCTAAGCTACTCCTGAATGGCTTGCCCTAAGAAGCTGTGGGGGTGATAAATATGCGCTCCTTCTAACTAAATGCTGGAGTAATTTGACACATAGTGGCAGATAACAAAGGGAGTTTCTCATGCTTCGGATAAATATTTTGCCTTTTATAATATGATTTAACCGGTTGACTGTTCTGGGCGGGGGGGTGAAGGTGTGTGTGTGTGTGCTGAACCATTTTAGCCATAGAACAAGCTTGGAGCAGGCAGGGCTGAGAGCAAGGTCACTGCTGTCCGCAAGCAGGGCCATTGTCTCTTCAGAGTGCTTGTCACACACAAGCCCTAGCTGCAGAATACGGACACCAGTTCACTTGTGACTCAGGACAACACCGTTATTGTCTCGAGGGTAGGCCATCACTAACCACGGAGAGCCCCAGATGCAATTATTACCGGACACCATGACACTGAAACACTTCCTGAATGAACCCCTAGAAGCTCCCCTCTCATAAAGACAGCCGCTTTGGAATGCTGTGTAGACATGGCCCCCGAATGCTCCCCTGCTGTGGTGTGCTAGTGTATCTAATAAATTACTTCCGCATCCCTCTGTCTTTGGTGAATTCATTCCCAGCCCGGGTCCCTCAACGCCATCCGCAGCGTGACACAGCGGAAATGGCTTCATCAGGGTCACTCCAACTCAAAATTCCATCCTTCCTAATGCCTTCCAAGGAAATCCATTTAAAGAAAATTACTTAGAATATTACTGCCTCTCCGTAACGCCTCTTCCCCCTTTTCTGCAATTTCACCTTTCAGTTGGTCTTTTAAGAGAGGGCAGCCACGGAGGCTGGTAGCTACAGGGGCTTTGGGAGGGGTGGAGTCCACTTCCGGTTGCCAGCCGATGTTGAATAGGAATTAAACCCCTCAAGGTCTCAGTTTTCTCCATTGTGGAATGGGGAGAGTAAAGCCAACCTCAAATAAAAGGCACTGTGTGGAGTGAGTGCAATGAATACACGAAGCTCCAAGAGTGAGGTCAGGCAGACACTGTGCTCTGCTTAGATGGGTTGCATCATCCTCATGACAACAAGGGTGGGTGGTCCTCTGTGCTCGTGTGGCCCAGCCAATGACATTTCAAACAGCTTGACAGGACCGGTGCAGAAGAGCAAGCTCAGCCCTCCTGGTCTTCTCCCCAGGGCAGAGTGAAGGCTCTTTATACACAGGTGCTGGAGAGATGGCCATTGAACCATGGGATGTAGGGTGAGTAGGCAGGACTCTGATGTGGGTTTGATGGATTCTGTGGGCAACGCCTTCAAATCTTTTCCTCGATTCCCGTAACTCTCAGCCGTTTAGGGTTTCACGTGAATGAGAAGGCCTTCGTGGTCCTTTGTGCTGAGTTCATGGGGTCACTGAGTTCTGCCTCTGGTGGCAAAGACTCTAAGAGGAACACACTTGCAAACCAGGCTGTGTGGAAGATGGCCAGGGATGATTTCCCAGAGGAGGCAAGCAGGGGCAAGCCTTAAGAGATGAGTCCTTTGCTTCCTGAACAGGTCTCAAGTCAATTAAATTAGCTGTATTTTGTCTCCTTAAAATTTCAACCGGTCTCTTTAAACTACATGGATCCTGAGTTTTAGAAGCAAGTATTTGGGTAGTGTTGTCTCTAGATCTCATTGTTATCAGTCCCACAAGTTCAATGATCTTTGTTTGGGTTTAGCTGTTTTCCTTTTCTCTCTCTCTCTCTCTCTCTCTCTCTCTCTCTCTCTCTCTCTCTCTCTCTCTTTCAGTTTAAATTTAACCAGCCTCAAGTATTTTGTTATAGAAAGGAAAGGCTAACTAACACAGAGAGTTGCAGTTGACACAGATTATCTTAAGCTAAAAGATCACTGTAATTTCATTCATCGTTTCTTTAAGGAGGAGAACAGATGTCTAATGATGTTAAGATGTGGGGAGGGGTTCCCACCTCCGGAGGGTGTGCTGATTGTCTGTTCTAATAAATTTAGACGAACATCAAAGCCCAGTGAAGTTTCACATGGGTTTCCACAGGACGTTTTCATCGGTCACTCTGAAACACGTTGGATGAGCTGGTTGGAGATTTAGAGATCACCTTTGACAGTCTTAGGTACTGTTTGCATTACTGTCATAAAATACCGGACAAGAAACCGAAGGAAGGGTTTGTCTTGGCTCGCAGTTGGGGGATGCTGTCAGTCGTGGTGAGTGAGTTATGGTAGCAGGATTCTGAGGAGGCAGCTGCTTACACGGCATCTCCAGCTTGGAAGTAGAGAGTGATAAATGAGAATCCTCAGCTAGCTTTCTCCTTTGTACTCCAGGACCCCAGCCCCACCAAAACCAAGGTGAGTGTACCCACCCCAGCAAGCCTAGCCCAGAGAGTTCCTCAAAGGCATGCCTAGTCTTTTGTCTCATGGGGGATTCAACTTCTGTCAAATTGAAAGTCAACATTAACCATCTCATTGACCAGTCAAAGATAAATCTCTGCCCCCAATGGCATATTCTACCAAGCTGTGTTGTCTTCGTAATTGGTTAAGGGAAAACTAAGGTTTTCCTGATATGAGATCTTCAGGGATCCACGAAGTAGAGCCACAAGGTGAGCCTAAAGCTTCTCGGGAGATCAGGAGAAATTGCCTGGCATAGATGGTCACTTGGCTCCAGAAAGTATCTGTTTCTAAGTTAGTAGTATATTTTTCTGAGAAGAGGCCACGACCTGGAAACTTGACATTCCACAACCAATTCCTGCCCCTACAGGGTCATTTTGATAAAACCATTAGACTCCATGCCTTTGAACTAAGTCCATGGCTTTTCCTATTTACCCCCCAAGGGATGTTTCCAGGGTGGCACGAGACACTTCAGTCAAGTTACAAAGCTGGTTTTGCCTTAGACAGATAGAAGGATGATGGACGAGCTCTTCCAAGGGAATTGGGACTTTTATCATGGTGGAGAAGAGAGTGAGCTTCCCAGGGCAGTGGCATGGTTTTGGGGCTGGATGAATTAAACAAGTATTCTCGAATATTTATTAGTCAAATTGTTTTCAGAGGCCCAGGGTACCAAATGGCCTTTCAAAGACTCAGAATAGGAACCGTCTATTGATGCTGATGGTGAACCCATTGGAAGGTGCCCTGGGATGGAGACGCCCATGTGATCTAAAAGGAGGGAGAGGCCCTTTGTAAGTACTGCTCAAAGAACTGTTTAGTTTGCTCCCTGCTCCACAGCCTCAGGATTGCAAAGCTATCAGAGGGCATGGTCCTTGCCACCCCTCAGGATGCTCTACTAAAACTTACAATCCAACTAATTCTGTTTCCTGAGGGATTGCTTCACATGAGTTTAGCAAACTATCCGAGTGAGAAAGGTGATCCTGTGTGTTGAGTGTGGCTTAGCTCCCAAGTACCCATGTACCGGAGGCTTGACCATCAGTGTGGCACTGGGGAAAGTGGTGGAGTCTTTAATGAATAGTGTCTCTGG
This sequence comes from Rattus norvegicus, assembly GCF_021556685.1. Classification (NCBI taxonomy): domain Eukaryota; kingdom Metazoa; phylum Chordata; class Mammalia; order Rodentia; family Muridae; genus Rattus; species Rattus norvegicus. The sequence goes on from NC_141543.1 coordinate 101,149,209, forward strand.
AAAATCCGTAGGCCCACTTGGGGGCTTGTCTTCAGAAAGGATTTCCCACAGGAGTCGTAGTTCTCAAGAAACGATGATGCTAAAAGTCTAAGCTTGGAGCTTCTCAGCCCCTCTCTGGCTTGTCTAGGATGTCGTGGTTCACTCCTGCATAAAGCACCTGCCATTGTCTATCACCATGATGTGATGTAGCCAAGAGGGTCTTCTCTAGAGTTGAGCCAATGCATGAGTCACCTCGAACCTTTAGTATTACAATAAGAGAACATCTTTAAAAAAATATAAACAACTAGACTGGGGTATTTTCTTACAGCAATGTACAACTGACCGATACGGGTCCACAACCTCACCCAACTCCAAGCAGAGATTAAGGGACGTACAGGGTATATCATTCCAAAGACAGTAAAGAGGAGACTATTCTGCAGAATTTACTGAGTCTCCATTCCTGTAAATTTGAAAATTATGTTGACAAAGAAAGCCAACTTGTTTATTTTCTAGGGGTTTGCACAGGATGTTTTCTGTACTCTCTGGAGCCTTATATCTGAAAGGGAAGCTAGCTGTGTGATTCTCCCAGGCTCAGACAGTGTCACCAGCCTCTGGCACTGAGTTTAATGCTGCAGTGCAGATGTGGGTCAGTGTGAGTAAATGAATGGGTAGACAGAAGTAGTGTACAGGGAAGAAGCTTGCTTGCTTGTCAGAAATTCAGGAAAGTTGCCATCTCTGAGTGCTAGTCAAGACTTGTATTTGTGTGCAAGTGTGTGTATGCATGTGCATGTGTGTATAATATACATGTATGAATTGTGTGCCTGTGGATGCATGTATGTATATGCTCTGTATATATGTGTACATATACTTATATGTGCACACACCTATGTGCATGTGTGTTCATATACATGCTTATATGTATGCATATATGTGTGCATGTGTGCATATGCATATGACAGGAGCCATCTAAGATAGGCCAAGGCTAGCAGGTGGCCTTTCTGGAGGAGGCCCACCACTTTTGCAAGGTCTGCAAAGGGTGAGCTCTATTTAGCAAGGTACCAAAGAGACTTCATCTCAGGATTGCTTCTCGCAATTGATATGCCTTCTGTAACTCCCATTTGTATAACATTTTATCCCTGAGGTTATTTTCTAAAGAACGTTTTTGTCTAAGAAGGTGCATAAATTAATATAAAAACCCCTGGGCATTAGCCCACCCTATTGATCTGATTTCCTACAGATCAACATAAAGATGAACTTTCATGAATTAATAATGATTCTACAGAATTCCTGGTTTGGATTCAAATAATTTTAGGAAGAAAGTTTTAAGAGATAGTTTTAGATGCTTTGTTAGAAACATGTAGTAAGGCTAGAATCAAGAATAGAATATGACCACTCCTCCTATAGTAAGTAAAGGCTGCATAAAAAGAAATACAATGAGCTTTCATAATCACACTAAGAAGAGAAATAGACTTGGGACAAATTTGTGTCCAAGGAAAAACATTTAGGTTCAAGATAAACCACAGGTGTGCACTATGATAAGGCAAGGCCATGCAAAAACTGTTGCTTTGAGCTTATAATGAGCTTATAGATGGAAACACTGTTTTGAACTTAATATCAACATCTTTCTGCAACTCCCATTTTATGTAACATTTTATCTCTCAGGTAATTTTCTAAAGGAACTTTTTTGTCTAAGAAGGTATAAAGAGACCAGAGAAAAGAAATAAAGTTTTTGGGTGGTTTGTCTTGCAGGGCTCTGCCTCATCCATCCATTCATAAGTCCATCCAAATTCATATGTCTGTCTGTTTATTTGTACATATGAAGGTATGTGTATGTATGTAAGCACGCATAAACACTTGTGGAGTTGATGAGATAGATGGCTGGGCACAGCCAGAGAGAAAGAGAGAGCGAGAAAGAGAGAGAGAGAGAGAGAGAGAGAGAGAGAGAGAGAAAGAGAGAGAGAGACAGAGAATGCATGCCTAAAAGCTATTAAAAGCTAAAAGCAATAAATAAAAGATATGTAGCTATTTCCCACTTTATCTGATGTGTGTGTTTTCTGAGCGAGTGACTTCTTATTTCTTTTCTGGTTTACAAAGAGTTAACCAGCCAAGTCAGTAAGGGGCTCCTGGCTACCAGGTCTAGAGAAGGGAGCTCTAGCAATAAATCCTTTACCTAACCATCTCTGTCAGTAACAAGTGTCAATAGGTCAAGAGGACTGCAGCTTCTGGCCTCAGAGTAACTTAAAGTCTATAGGTATATGCTCTTATTAAAAGGAACCCTAATCTCTCCCAAGACCAAGTCTTGCCCCTGCCAACACTCTTCCCCACCACACACCCTGCTATCTTCAAGAGAGAACCAGAGCTCCAGAGCTGGCCCCAAGAATATGTGTGTGTGTGTGTGTGTGTGTGTGTGTGTGTGTGTGTGTGTGTGTGCATGCACTCGCATGCTCATATGCATATGTGTGTGCATGTGTATGTATTTGTGTGTGCGCGTGCATGTGGTGTGTGTGTGTGTGTGTGTGTGTGTGAGAGCCCTTGCAGGACACTGTTTGACATCAAATGTGTTCCTTTAAACCTTTAATCTCCCCTACCTTTAAAAAAACACAATAGTTTTTATTATATATGTATTTTGTATGCATTCAGTGTGTTAGGATCACCCTTCACTCCTCCCCTAACTCTTCCCAACTTCTTGTTTTTAGCCATTGATTACAGTTTGCACTGCCCACATACTCAATGAGGATGGGCTATCCACCGGAACTTAGGCGATCTATCAGGAGCCACACCCTTAAAGAAAATGGAAGCCTCTTCCAGGAGCCACCTACTCCAATAGATCTTCAGCAAAGGGTAGGCCTGTGAGTCCCTCCACGTTGGAAAGCTGACTGCCTTGGTCACGCACAGGTCTTGTACAGGCAACCACAGCTGCTGTGAGCTTACCACTGCAGTTTTCCTATCATGTCCAGAACATACATTTGTTCCGGTCCTCCCTGACCTCTGGCTCTGACTTTTCCAAGATGTTCCTTAGTATTTGAAACTGAGTCTGAGGGTCACTGTTCCAACCAAACTGGTTGGTTAGCAAGACCCAGGCTTCCTCTTGTCTGTACCCGATGCTAACACGCCCACAAGAACCAGGGTCACAGGGCCATGCCACAGTGCCCAGCTTACATGGGTACCGGGGAATCTGACCTCAGGTGGGCATGGGGAGCAGCAAGTAGTTCACCTACAAAGCCATGGTTTCTAACTCTGAGGTTGACATTACTCTGTACATCTGGTTCTGTTTCCTCATTAAAAGCAGACATGTGGAAACCAGAAGGCATTTTAAACCTCTTTTTTTTTTAATTTTACCGAAATCACAAGACTTAGAGAAACCCATGAATTAAGACGTTTTGAGACCTGTGGCTAAGTTCAGGGCTTAATGACAGGGTATGGTTCTGACCGACAGCAGATAATCCAAGCGGTTGCACAGAGGCACAGACAGATCCTGCCCTCCAAGGATTGTGGGCAGCAGACATCCTGGGAGCAGCCTGAGTCATATCCGGTGCGCAAAAACATACAAGCAAGCGGGCTGCATCTTGGATTTGGATAAGGTCCTTAAAGCAACCTCGACGATCCAGAAAGAAAAACACAGCAAGGCACAGCTGTCTTTTATTGTAGAGAGAATTAGAGAAATGGAATAGCCAAGCTTTAACAAGGACATCCCCCTTTCTTGCTGGTCCAGGGGTTTCCTATTTCCCTGGAGGAATTTTGCGGGATTTTTTTTAGCTCATGCCAGGGAGGCCGCGTCTGAACAGGTACTTTTCTAGACCACAGAGACTGTAAACTTGCGTCTATTGGCCCTCAGCAATCACCTTGGCTTAAATTGCATGCTTCTGCAGCTGCCTTTTCATTGCCAGCTTTGAAACCTCTGCAAACAGTCTCCAGATCCGATCTCTTCACCCGGAAACCTGGCTCCCTGGGGTAGAGCAGGAGCACCCCCGTGTGGCTTTGTGATCACCGCAGGCGCCTCCTTGGATGAGATAGGATGATGGGACTGGCTCATTTTCGTAACAAGGAAAGCAGGGTGTCGGGGGCTTAAATGTGTCTGTGACATCCCAAGTTGATTTCAGTAAGATGTAGTACGTCACTCAGGGATCTCCAGAGAAGCATCTCATGCATATGTGGGTACTAGCAAGCATGAAATTTGTAGGACGGGAGGGCAGACTGCAATGTAAGCAGAACTATGGTTACAGGTCTTATCTATGTATCTTGTCTGTCTGATCTGTCTGTCTGTCTGTCTATCTTATTTATTGTGTTTTTTAAATTTATATTTATTTTCTACTTACTCACAGATGTCTCTGTGTGGATTTTTGTGTGTGTGAGTGCAGATGCCCACAGAGGAGTTGCAGGTGGTTTTAAATCAGCCGACGAGGATGCCGGGAATCAAACTCAGGCACACGAGAGAACACTACCTTCTCATAACCACGGAGACATCTCTCCAGTCCCTGGGGCTACCCTTTTGAAGAAATACCACTTTGTAAAGAGTGCTTCGTGTCAAGTGGGCTTACCCAGCATCAGTTTTGAAGCCACTGGGGAACAAGTCATTTGAGTTTTATAGCGGGAAGGTTAAGATATACTGATGACATAACACATAGCAATAAGTCTTTTTTTTTTTAAAATAGAACTTAGAGAAGTGATGCCATATTTCACGGCTGACTTTTTTTGCACGACTCCATGAAACTTGAATGGCGGGTTTAACTCTTCAGAGACCTGCCCGTGGAACGCACATGTGAACCTCCTTTCTTTGTTTTGAAGCTGATGGACCTACGTGCATTGGTTCCTTTTCTTTTTCCTGTGGCCGAACACTTGGAGAAACAAAGGCTCCCTCCTTTTATTTTCGGGTCACCGTTTCAGAGGGCTCAGCCTGGCACTTAGCTTTATGTGCTTGGGTAGAATATTACGGTAGGGGGAGGAGGACAGCAGAGGCTGTTCTTTGCTTCTTAGCAGACAGGAAACACAGCTAGTGGGATTTTTTATTTTTTGGACTGGTTTATATAATTGTGTCACAAGCCATGTGGCTTGCCACAAGCTATGGTAAGCAAGTGAGGTTTTTGGAGATGGTCCACCTTTTTGCAAGGCTGTGACAGGTTTGCTCTGAGAGGCATGGACCCCAGAGACTTCATCCTGGATTGCTTCTCACTGCTGCTGTGCCTTTTCAGTCACCATTACATAGCCCAGTGATCCCTGGGCATCAGCCCACCTGTTGGGCAAATTTCTTGCAAACAATGTGAAGATGGACCTTCAAGTAATAATAATGCTGTTTAGATGAATGAATGACTTTATAGAATTCCTGATTGGATCCAAATAATTTTAGGAAGGAAGTTTAAGGAGACGGTTCTAGTCTTTTTGCCAGAAAGATGTAATCAAGTTAGAATCAAGAATAGAATGTGCCCCCTCTTCGTAGAATAGTAAGGAAGGTGTGCATAATAAGGAACATAATGAGCTTCCATAAACTGCTCTAAGAAGAGAAATAGGCTTGGGACAGATTTGTGATCAAGGAAAAATACTCATTCTAGGTCAGGTCCAAGGACGAGGCCACTGGCATGTGCTATAAATAAAGCCAGGCCATGTGAAACTGCTGCTTTGAACTTATAATGTGCTTATAGAATGAAACATTGCTTTGAACTTAGACATCCTTTTGTAACTCCTTTTTGTGTAACATCTTTGTTTGTGAGCTAATTTTATAAATTAATTTTATAAAGAACTTCTATAAAGAAATTCTAAAAAGGCTGAGAGAAAAAAAGTGTGACTGTTGGGGCTCTGCTTCATCCACCAAATATACATATCTGTAAATGTGTGTATATGTAATAATGTACATATGTAGGAATATATATGTATATATTTCTATGCATGTATATATGTATGTACATACATATGTGTGTATGTATATGTGTGTACATACATGTGTATGTATATGTGTGTGTATATGTATGCATGTACATATATATGTAGGTATACATAAAGTTGAATAAATATTAAACAGACAACAAGCAAGCAAAGTGAGCCTTGGAAAAACAGCACCCAGTGTGGACCTCTGGCCTGCACATACATGCATGTATGTGTGTGTGGCTGGAAGGGCGTGCATGCATTTGCCACACACACAGATGCACACACACACAGACAGACACAGACACACACACATACAGAAACACACAGAGACACAGACACACACAGACATACACACAGACACAGACATACACACAGACACACACACAGACACACACACAGACACAGACACACAGACACACACAGACACACAAACACACACACGACACACCCACACATGTCATAATAGAGCATTGTCGCACTGCCAACTTTATGAATTAAAACAAAAGAAGAAAAGAAAAAAATCACTTAAAATGAATGTACTGTGCACTGATCACAGAGAAAGGTTGAGATTCATGTGCCCAGTAGAGGGCAGTATTTCTCCTTGCCTAGAGTGTTTTCACTCTTGTAAACATACCCACAAGGCAAAGCACTTCCATCCATAGAGAACAGAAAAACAAAACAAACCGTCTGGATTCAGTGTTGATAGCGAATGACCACTGGAGAGGAGGCGTCCTTGGTACTCGAATTTATCCTTTAGCATTTAGCGGCTGACAGCAGGGCTTTTGTGTTTAGAAAGAGACAGAATGAAACAGAGGAAGCCCGGGTTGGTCGCAGTTCCCACCAACTCTCCCTGTGACACCAGATGTGTGTATCAAGACAAGGCAAGCAGAGGACTCTCAAGGGTCCCTAAGGCTTCCACTTAGCTTTGTCCCCACTGCTGATGTAGCCTACTCGAGATTCTCTGTCCTTCCACCATTTGTCTGTCCAGACCTGGTGCTGCCCTTCTGCCCTTATGCTTCACCTTTACAATTTCCATGGTCCTGTCTATTTCTTCTCTATCTGCGGTCAGCTCAACGGTCTTTCTTAACTCTATGACCCTTCAGTTTGTCCTGTAGGCTTATAGTGGCCTCCTACCTAATATCTACCTACTGAGGTGGCTCTTCATGATTCTATCAGTGTCTTTCTCTAGCTCCAGTAAAGTACCTCTGAGCTCTGCTGAGACTGCTTTAATTCTTTGGCAGTCATTCAATATCTATCTATCTATCTATCTATCTATCTATCTATCTATCTATCTATCTACTTATCTATATCTATCATCTATGTATGTATGTATCTATGTATCTACTATCAATGTATAGATATAGCTAGTGTAGTGTGTAACGTGTGTTCTGAGAGTTAATATTAGTAGCTAATATTGGGCTAAAAGTAGTCTGGAGAGATGTTTATACCTGGTGCAGCATCTTGCCTTCATGGTCGTCTGACATTTATGGTGTCTTTTATGGCTTCCATGGTCCTGTATCTTACCTCTACAACCTCTATATGAATTCCTCCAGGGAGACCTGTTTAACCCTTAATGATTCTCATCTACAGCTTAGTGGTTAAGAGCACTTGCTACTCTTCCAGAGGACCTGAGTTCAATCTCTAGAACATACTGGGGCAGCTCACCACCACATATTCCTCCAGCTCCAGGGGATCTGACATCTTTCTCTGGCCATTCTTGTCACTGCACTCACATACACACACACACACACACACACACACACACACACACACACACACACACACACACACACACACTTTTTGAAAAAAGATTAGAATAAAAAGAAACCCATGTTTGCCAACAGCCAATTTTGAAGAGAGCTGGGAGTACTTGGCCAACTGCAGCCAATACAACTGATTTACTTGTGAATTATTTGCTATTCAGTAACTCCTGACACTGGGGAAGGACACATCCATTTCTGGCACAGCATGCTTATGCACAGGGCACCATGCTTCATCTGTTTTCTCCTTGAAATAGCAAAATAAAGGGAGGCAAATTCTGGCAGAGACTCTCCGTGGGAGACGAGGGTCATGTGGAAGGGGAAATAGGGCCGGCTTATGATGAACTACAATCAACTACTCTTCCGAGGCCATGCTAATGAATTTCTCCAGGGAGGTATGCTTAGCACTTAACAGCTTTCATACAGAAACCCATTTGTGAGTCCACAAAAAGATCATTATTTCTCTCAATCCCTGCCCCCTTTCCCACTGAGCCAGGAGATAATGCTGCATGACAAAAAAACCCAGAAATAAAAAGTAGGAAGAGAAGTTATGCCAAAAGATTCTTAACAAGCTTAAAATCCTAGGAGAGACAGCAAAGAGGACACTCTAGTGAATTTCTTGTTCATGAATGCTAGAGATTAGCTGGAGGGGTCCTTAGAAGCCACCAAGCCCATGCCTCCTTGCCTCATGGAAGAGAGAAAGAAGGTTCAATCCTTGTTGGAAGAGAAGTTTGTAGGGCAGGAGTCACATGAGTTCTGGTGGAAACACTAGGTGATCAGAACTCAACTCTTTAAATGCCACTTACTTGATTGACTTCCCAAAGGACCTACAGGGAGATTTTTTATTCTCAACTTGGGTAGTAGTCACTGACAGAGGTTGAATGGTGAGCTACAGATGGGTCCTCAGCATCTCGTGGTCCTGTTGGGACAGCAGCGTGCTTTCTGTGTTTACCGTGGAGCATTGGTTTCTGTGCTAAGACCTGTCTCTGGGACATGCTCACAATCCACAATAAAGAAAAAAATCTCTTAAGCTGTTTTGTGAGCAAAGTTTTCCATAATGAGGTCCACAGGGTGGTGATATCTTGAGATGCTTTTTAGGCATCTCTACAAAAGTATTGTGTGTGTGTGTGTGTGTGTGTGTGTGTGTGTGTGTGTGTCTTATGCAACCTTAGGTGTTGCCTTCAGGAGCCCTTGGATTTTGAGTCAAGGTCTCTTACTGGTCTGGAGCTCACCTATTCAGCAAGGTTGACCAGTTAGCCCTAAAGATCACTTGTCTCTGCCTCCCTTGGATTGCAATTCTTCATCACCAAGATCACTAATGTTTTGTTTTTGTTTTTTGTTTTGCATGTGGTTTTCTGAGAGTCAAACCAGGTCCTCGTGTTTGCAGAGCAGACATGTCTAGAACATTCCCGACGAGGCATTTGTGGAGTCATAGATTCATGGACTCCTGATCAAAAAATCCCCAGTCGGAGGAGAGGGGTCTCTGAATGAGACTCCTGCTTCTCATTCCCACCATGGGCAATTTAAATATTTTGGGCTAGACAGTAGTAACTTCTGTTGGAAATGGGTGCAATGTTTGTACTGTCCTTAGCTCTTTGCTGTTTTCTTTTCTTCTGGTTACAGAGTTAGGGTATTGCCTAATCTTAGGACAAGGAATTACAGAAGATATTTCAAGCAAGAGCCTGGGGTATGGAAGCTATGGTCCCTCTCAGAGGGCTGTGGAAGGTGTGTGTGTGTGTGTGTGTGTGTGTGTGTGTGTGTGTGGTGTATGGGTATGTGTGTGGGATCAGAGAAACAGGTTAAGAGGTCAGTTAATCTTTTCTTTGGGGGGATTGGAGAGGGTGTACAAATGCATCCTGCTGGTTCATTTGTAATGTGGATGTGTACCCGGGTTTCACAAGTTGGATGCTTGGTGTCTGGTACAACAACATTAAGATGCTGACCCTTTGGGCTGTCTTAGGAATTTGACTTTGCTATGCTAAGCTCTCTCCAGAGTGCTAGCCAATGCTCTTGTGTGATGCCCTTGGCATGTTCTGATGTGATGGGAAGACCCTCACTAGATTGTGAGTAGGTGGCTATAGCTATGCTCTCGGACCTCTAGCTTGCAGAGCTGGGGCTTAAATAAACGTGCATGCTTTAGAGTTCTTTTGTTATCAGAAAATAAGATAAAAAGTTTCTACTCCGGAGCCTGTGCTTTAAACGGTGTAACATGCCTCCAAACCTTAGGACACCCTCCCACCCCTGACCTCGGCACAACTGACACCATGTTTGAAGGCCATTTAGACCTTGGAAACAAGCAAGAGACAAAGGCTAAGTCAACAGTTCCAGGACACACCTGGGAAAATCCCTCAATGTACTAACCTTGTTTTTCAGCTTCTGTTGTTCTGCTCCTTGCTAACTGTTCTTGTTAGCTGAACCGGCTCAGAGTATGGTTTGTGTGTGTGCACGTGTGTGTGTGTGTGTGCACGTGTGTGTGTGTGTGTGCACGTGTGTGTGTGTGTGTGTGTGTGTGTGTGTGTGTGCGCTTAAAGGCTCAGGTAAGGTAGGGCTTGGGGCTGAATGATTTGGGCACATTTCCTGTGCAGCCAGCTGGCTATAAAGACTTTCCGTTTGGCTCTAAGAGTCTGTGTGTTCTCTGAAGGACTTAACCTCACAACAACCTGAGAGGACACATGAAAGACTTCTGCTAAAGTGAGTTGTTTGCATTTCTTATTTTTCAAATCCTAAAGTCCATTTATTTTATGTGTGCGAGTGCTTGCATTCCTGTGTGTCTATGCATCACCTGCATACCAGGGGCCTAAGGAGGTCAGCAGAGATGTCGGACCCCCTGGACCTGGAGGTCAGGATGGTTGTTAATCACCATAGGAGTGCTCAGAACCAGACTTAGCTTCTCTGCTACAAGTGCTTTTAACTGTGGAGTCATTTTCCTACCCCACCCTCCAACTTGCATATGTTCTTGATTGACCTTCCTTTATAACAAGTAGATTAGAGATTTCAGTTCCTGGGTCTTGGCCTCACCCCTCTCCCTGTCCCCTGCCTCCAAGTCACAGAAGTCGTTTTGAGTGTGTTCAAGACAACAACTAAAAGAAAACAACTCACGTACCTAGTAGCATTGGCAGCTGAAGGTACCTGCAAGAATCTTCTTCCTAGAGTCTATATCTGAGCTAAACCAGCAGAGGCTCTTCAGAAGGGACATGTGGTGCTTAGTAAAGGGAACTGGTCCCTGGTGAGACTTGAATGCAATTCAAGCTGCTATCTCCCGAGAGACAGACATTCCAGGGAGACAGACAGACATTTCTAGGTCCACTTTCCTTAGGGGCAAATTCCAGTCATTGTGCTGAAAATAAGAAACCAGAAAATCACCCGCAGATCCCGGCCCGCAGCAGCTCTCTGCTCCCAGACCCTGTGAGAGAGAGACCCAACCGCCTGGTCAGGTGGGCACTCCTGAGGCTGCAGAGTGGAAGAGACCACCAACACTGCTCACCCCTGCCCACATCCCTGGCCCAAGAGGAAACTGTATAAGGCCTCTGGGCTCCCGTGGGGGAGGGCCCAGGAGCGGCAGGACCCCTGCCTGAGACACCGCCGGAACCTGAAAGAAACAGACCGGATAAACAGTTCTTTGCACCCAAATCCCGTGGGAGGGAGAGCTAAACCTTCAGAGAGGCAGACAAGCCTGGGAAACCAGAAGAGACTGCTCTCTGTACATACATCTCGGACGCCAGAGGAAAACACCAAAGGCCATCTGGAACCCTGGTGCACTGAAGCTCCCGGAAGGGGCAGCACAGGTATTCCTGGTTGCTGCCGCCGCAGAGAGCCCTTGGGCAGCACCCCACGAGCGAACTTGAGCCTCGGGACCACAGGTAAGACCAACTTTTCTGCTGCAAGAAAGCTGCCTGGTGAACTCAAGACACAGGCCCACAGGAACAGCTGAAGACCTGTAGAGAGGAAAAACTACACGCCCGAAAGCAGAACACTCTGTCCCCATAACTGACTGAAAGAGAGGAAAACAGGTCTACAGCACTCCTGACACACAGGCTTATAGGACAGTCTAGCCACTGTCAGAAATAGCAGAACAAAGTAACACTAGAGATAATCTGATGGCGAGAGGCAAGCGCAGGAACCCAAGCAACAGAAACCAAGACTACTTGGCATCATCGGAGCCCAATTCTCCCACCAAAACAAACATGGAATATCCAAACACACCAGAAAAGCAAGATCTAGTTTCAAAATCATATTTGATCATGATGCTGGAGGACTTCAAGAAAGACGTGAAGAACTCCCTTAGGGAAACACAGGAAAACATTAATAAACAAGTAGAAGCCTACAGAGAGGAATCGCAAAAATCCCTGAAAGAATTCCAGGAAAACACAATCAAACAGTTGAAGGAATTAAAAATGGAAATAGAAGCAATCAAGAAAGAACACATGGAAACAACCCTGGATATAGAAAACCAAAAGAAGAGACAAGGAGCTGTAGATACAAGCTTCACCAACAGAATACAAGAGATGGAAGAGAGAATCTCAGGAGCAGAAGATTCCATAGAAATCATTGACTCAACTGTCAAAGATAATGTAAAGCGGAAAAAGCTACTGGTCCAAAACATACAGGAAATCCAGGACTCAATGAGAAGATCAAACCTAAGGATAATAGGTATAGAAGAGAGTGAAGACTCCCAGCTCAAAGGACCAGTAAATATCTTCAACAAAATCATAGAAGAAAACTTCCCTAATCTAAAAAAAGAGATACCCATAGGCATACAAGAAGCCTACAGAACTCCAAATAGATTGGACCAGAAAAGAAACACCTCCCGTCACATAATAGTCAAAACACCAAACGCACAAAATAAAGAAAGAATATTAAAAGCAGTAAGGGAAAAAGGTCAAGTAACATATAAAGGCAGACCTATCAGAATCACACCAGACTTCTCGCCAGAAACTATGAAGGCCAGAAGATCCTGGACTGATGTCATACAGACCCTAAGAGAACACAAATGCCAGCCCAGGTTACTGTATCCTGCAAAACTCTCAATTAACATAGATGGAGAAACCAAGATATTCCATGACGAAACCAAATTTACACAATATCTTTCTACAAATCCAGCACTACAAAGGATAATAAATGGTAAAGCCCAACATAAGGAGGCAAGCTATAACCTAGAAGAAGCAAGAAACTAATCGTCTTGGCAACAAAACAAAGAGAATGAAAGCACACAAACATAACCTCACATCCAAATATGAATATAACGGGAAGCAATAATCACTATTCCTTAATATCTCTCAACATCAATGGCCTCAACTCCCCAATAAAAAGACATAGATTAACAAACTGGATATGCAACGAGGACCCTGCATTCTGCTGCCTACAGGAAACACACCTCAGAGACAAAGACAGACATTACCTCAGAGTGAAAGGCTGGAAAACAATTTTCCAAGCAAATGGTCAGAAGAAGCAAGCTGGAGTAGCCATTCTAATATCAAATAAAATCAATTTTCAATTAAAAGTCATCAAAAAAGATAAGGAAGGACACTTCATATTCATCAAAGGAAAAATCCATCAAGATGAACTCTCAATCCTAAATATCTATGCCCCAAATACAAGGGCACCTACATATGTAAAACAAACCTTACTAAAGCTCAAAACACACATTGCACCTCACACAATAATAGTGGGAGATTTCAACACCCCACTCTCATCAATGGACAGATCATGGAAACAGAAATTGAACAGAGATGTAGACAGACTAAGAGAAGTCATGAGCCAAATGGACTTAATGGATATTTATAGAACATTCTATCCTAAAGCAAAAGGATATACCTTCTTCTCAGCTCCTCATGGTACTTTCTCCAAAATTGACCATATAATTGGTCAAAAAACGGGCCTCAACAGGTACAGAAAGATAGAAATAATCCCATGCGTGCTATCGGACCACCACGGCCTAAAACTGGTCTTCAATAACAATCAAGGAAGAATGCCCACATATACTTGGAAATTGAACAATGCTCTACTCAATGATAACCTGGTCAAGGAAGAAATAAAGAAAGAAATTAAAAACTTTTTAGAATTTAATGAAAATGAAGGTACAACATACCCAAACTTATGGGACACAATGAAAGCTGTGCTAAGAGGAAAACTCATAGCGCTGAGTGCCTGCAGAAAGAAACAGGAAAGAGCATATGTCAGCAGCTTGACAGCACACCTAAAAGCTCTAGAACAAAAAGAAGCAAATACACCCAGGAGGAGTAGAAGGCAGGAAATAATCAAACTCAGAGCGGAAATCAACCAAGTAGAAACAAAAAGGACCATAGAAAGAATCAACAGAACCAAAAGTTGGTTCTTTGAGAAAATCAACAAGATAGATAAACCCTTAGCCAGACTAACGAGAGCACACAGAGAGTGCGTCCAAATTAACAAAATCAGAAATGAAAAGGGAGACATAACAACAGATTCAGAGGAAATTCAAAAAATCATCAGATCTTACCATAAAAACCTATATTCAACAAAACTTGAAAATCTTCAGGAAATGGACAATTTCCTAGACAGATACCAGGTACTGAAGTTAAATCAGGAACAGATAAACCAGTTAAACAACCCCATAACTCCTAAGGAAATAGAAGCAGTCATTAAAGGTCTCCCAACCAAAAAGAGCCCAGGTCCAGACGGGTTTAGTGCAGAATTCTACCAAACCTTCAGAGAAGACCTCATACCAATATTATCCAAACTATTCCACAAAATTGAAACAGATGGATCACTACCGAATACCTTCTACGAAGCCACAATTACTCTTATACCTAAACCACACAAAGACACAACAAAGAAAGAGAACTTCAGACCAATTTCCCTTATGAATATCGACGCAAAAATACTCAACAAAATTCTGGCAAACCGAATCCAAGAGCACATCAAAACAATCATCCACCATGACCAAGTAGGCTTCATTCCAGGCATGCAGGAATGGTTTAATATACGGAAAACCATCAACGTGATCTATTATATAAACAAACTGAAAGAACAAAACCACATGATCATTTCATTAGACGCTGAGAAAGCATTTGACAAAATTCAACACCCCTTCATGATAAAAGTCCTGGAAAGAATAGGAATTCAAGGCCCATACCTGAACATAGTAAAAGCCATATACAGCAAACCAGTTGCTAACATTAAACTAAATGGAGAGAAACTCGAAGCAATCCCACTAAAATCAGGAACTAGACAAGGCTGCCCACTCTCTCCCTACTTATTCAATATAGTTCTTGAAGTTCTAGCCAGAGCAATCAGACAACAAAAGGAGGTCAAGGGGATACAGATCGGAAAAGAAGAAGTCAAAATATCACTGTTTGCAGATGATATGATAGTGTATTTAAGTGATCCCAAAAGTTCCACCAGAGAACTACTAAAGCTGATAAACAACTTCAGCAAAGTGGCTGGGTATAAAATTAACTCAAATAAATCAGTAGCCTTCCTCCACACAAAAGAGAAACAAGCCGAGAAAGAAATTAGGGAAACGACACCCTTCATAATAGACCCAAATAATATAAAGTACCTCGGTGTGAGTTTAACCAAGCAAGTAAAAGATCTGTACAATAAGAACTTCAAGACACTGAAGAAGGAAATTGAAGAAGACCTCAGAAGATGGAAAGATCTCCCATGCTCATGGATTGGCAGAATTAATATAGTAAAAATGGCCATTTTACCAAAAGCAATCCACAGATTCAATGCAATCCCCATCAAAATACCAATCCAATTCTTCAAAGAGTTAGACAGAACAATTTGCAAATTCATCTGGAATAACAAAAAACCCAGGATAGCTAAAGCTATCCTCAACAAGAAAAGGACTTCAGGGGGAATCACTATCCCTGAACTCAAGCAGTATTACTGAGCAATAGTGATAAAAACTGCATGGTATTGGTACAGAGACAGACAGATAGACCAATGGAATAGAATTGAAGACCCAGAAATGAACCCACACACCTATGGTCACTTGATTTTTGACAAAGGAGCCAAAACCATCCAATGGAAAAAAGAGCATTTTCAGCAAATGGTGCTGGTTGAACTGGAGGGCAACATGTAGAAGAATGCAGATCGATCCATGCTTATCACCCTGTACAAAGCTTAAGTCCAAGTGGATCAAGGACCTCCACATCAAACCAGACACACTCAAACTAATAGAAGAAAAACTAGGGAAGCATCTGGAACACATGGGCACTGGAAAAAATTTCCTAAACAAAACACCAATGGCTTATGCTCTAAGAGCAAGAATCGACAAATGGGATCTCATAAAACTGCAAAGCTTCTGTAAGGCAAAGGACACTGTGGTTAGGACAAAACGGCAACCAACAGATTGGGAAAAGATCTTTACCAATCCTACAACAGATAGAGGCCTTATATCCAAAATATACAAAGAACTCAAGAAGTTAGACCGCAGGGAAACAAATAACCCTATTAAAAAATGGGGTTCAGAGCTAAACAAAGAATTCACAGCTGAGGAATGCCGAATGGCTGAGAAACACCTAAAGAAATGTTCAACATCTTTAGTCATAAGGGAAATGCAAATCAAAACAACCCTGAGATTTCACCTCACACCAGTGAGAATGGCTAAGATCAAAAACTCAGGTGACAGCAGATGCTGGCGAGGATGTGGAGAAAGAGGAACACTCCTCCATTGTTGGTGGGATTGCAAACTGGTACAACCATTCTGGAAATCAGTCTGGAGAATCCTCAGAAAATTGGACATTGAACTGCCTGAGGATCCAGCTATACCTCTCTTGGGCATATACCCAAAAGATGCCCCAACATATAAAAAAGACACATGCTCCACTATGTTCATCGCAGCCTTATTTATAATAGCCAGAAGCTGGAAAGAACCCAGATGCCCTTCAACAGAGGAATGGATACAGAAAATGTGGTACATCTACACAATGGAATATTACTCAGCTATCAAAAACAACGACTTTATGAAATTCGTAGGCAAATGGTTGGAACTGGAAAACATCATCCTGAGTGAGCTAACCCAATCACAGAAAGACATACATGGTATGCACTCATTGATAAGTGGCTATTAGCCCAAATGCTTGAATTACCCTAGATGCCTAGAACAAATGAAACTCAAGACGGATGATCAAAATGTGAATGCTTCACTCCTTCTTTAAAAGGGGAACAAGAATACCCTTGGCAGGGAAGAGAGAGGCAAAGATTAAAACTGAAGGAACACCCATTCAGAGTCTGCCCCACATGTGGCCCATACATATACAGCCATCCAATTAGACAAGATGGATGAAGCAAAGAAGTGCAGACCGACAGGAGCCGGATGTAGATCGCTCCTGAGAGACACAGCCAGAATACAGCAAATACAGAGGCGAATGCCAGCAGCAAACCACTGAACTGAGAACAGGACCCCCGTTGAAGGAATCAGAGAAAGAACTGGAAGAGCTTGAAGGGGCTCGAGACCCCATATGAACAACAATGCCAAGCAACCAGAGCTTCCAGGGACTAAGCCACTACCTAAAGACTAGACATGGACTGACCCTGGACTCTGACCTCATAGGTAGCAATGAATATCCTAGTAAGAGCACCAGTGGAAGGGGAAGCCCTGGGTCCTGCTAAGACTGATCCCCCAGTGAACTAGACTGGGGGGGGAGGGCGGCAATGGGGGGAGGGTTGGGAGGGGACCACCCATAAGGAAGGGGAGGGGGGAGGGGGATGTTTGCCTGGAAACCGGGAAAGGGAATAACACTCGAAATGTATATAAGAAATACTCAAGTCAATAAAAAAAAAAAAAAGAAACCAGAAAATCAGAACATTTTCCAGATTCTACCAGAAGATGGTGCAATCTGAGAACGAATTTACGCATCTCCGCAGACCAAGGTCTTGTTTTTTCACACCGGGGTCTAATAGAACTGACATCTGAAACAGAACTGGATGAAAACCAAGTGTTACAAAACAGTTTTCTAATTATTATTATGCGTTCTAATGTCATAAATATCATAACAATTCTTTGCAGTCCTTGGGGATATTTCTATGAAAAATTTTTATTGAAGGGGAGATAAAAATAAGTCACGCCTCCTCCCCACCCCCGATCTTTACACATTCTGGAATTTTAGAACATGTCCCCATATTCCTATAGGGAGGAGGACATGAACAAAGAACTCTTCTGTATCTGCAAATAACAAGATGGGTTGGGGCTGGGAGGAACATGCTTCTAGAAAGAACCTATTTCATGGCTGTAGCTCAGTGACCTTTTCCTGCTGCCCCAGAGGAACGGAAGCTTCCTGACTGCTACAATCCAACCATTTGGCTTTTCTTATTCTCATGGAATTTAAGAGTTGGATAGGACTCTTGAGAACATTTGGTTCAAGTATTCTCCGAGTACGGAAGTCATTCTCATTATCTCCCTGGCCGGGGTAAGAAACAACATCTGTCTGAACCTGGCCAGAGCAATCCTACGTCCATGTGGCTCTTGGGGCAGCCTCAGAAAGACGGGGGGCGGGGGGGGGAGTTGGCCTCCTCAGCCAGCCACGTTGATCATGATATTCATGCTAATCCTTCACGGATGTTGTAAGCATACACTTCCTCATTGAGAAACCAACATTCCTCTAAATGATGTGGTCCTTTGGGAGGCAGACAATAAGGAAACCAGACTGCACACCTCCCTCCCTTTACTGAATCCAGGAGCCAGCACCTGAGGCAGGTGCTATTGGTCCCTTGTGTGAAAATGAAGGACTCGGTGCTCAGAGAGATTAAGCCACCTGGCTCCCAGAAACCTTGGCTCATCAAGAGTGATGGGTGGTGGGGTTGGGGATTTAGCTCAGTGGTAGAGCGCTTGCCTAGCAAGCACAAGGCCCTGGGTTTGGTCCCCAGCTCTGAAAAAAAGAAAAAAAAAAGAGTGATGGGTGGTGGCAGTCACAAGAGACTTGCTGTGAAGGGTCTGTCTGACCCAAAGTTCACCGCCTTCAACTTTGATATTAATGCCTCTGTGTGTGACAAAGGGCTGCCCAAGCCTTATCATCTGAACCTCACTGGGTATATCTACCTCAGGAGGCATCTAGCTCATTCTCCCATTGTAGCTCAACAAGGTATCTAAGCTGATACCTTCTGACTCACAATAACTCTCTAGACGTCACGCACTAAGATCGTGTCTGTCATGAGTACTATCTTTCTAAAGATATTACAGCTGGGGTGATGGTTCAGCAAACAAAATATGTGCCTCATAATCACGAGGATCTGAGTTCGATCCCCACGACCCAGACAAGAAGCCAGGCACAGGGGCTGTAAATCTAGTGCCGGGGAGGCAGAGACAAGGCAGATCCCTGGAATCCATAGACCAGCCAGACGAGCAGAATTGGTGAGAACCAGGTTCAGTGGGAGACCCTGCCTTGAACATTAAGGTGGGGAGTGGCTGAGAGAGACACTTGACACTGACCTCTGGCCTCTGTATGAACCCACACGCGTGCAACTGTAGCTGTCAACCCTTGTAAGTCACTAACTCCCTTGGAGTCCTGTTGCCTTGTCTGTAGGCCTCACCCTATGGTGTTGAGATCTTCTGAGACTTGCAGAAACTCACTGGACATCTGCCATCCCCATTAGACTCTGTGAGGGCCACAGCTACTTTGTTAGCATCAGTTCCCTGGGGTCTCATCCAGTTCCCCGAATGGTGCAGCTGTTCAGTTGATAAAATAACCAATCTACAAATGGGAATAATGAGACCTTCCTTCCTCCTATACAAGATAATCGTGAGAAACAAATGAAGGGTCCACGCACGCAAAAGCACTGGGTTCTGTTAAAAGAAAAAAGAGATTCGGCCATCATCGCTGACAAACAAATTACACGTTGGGCTGATTAAGTAACTAGCTTCTCTCCTGGCTAAAAGCCCCAAATGGTCTCATGCTTCTTGGCAGCCTTCGTGGAGGCCAAAGATACTGAAAGTCCTTGGGAGGCTCTGCTTTAATTCCCGAGTGATTTTAGTGTTGCACCTTCACAGGGTCAACACTAGGATAGCAGTGAGGGCCTGGGAGAGAAAACCTTCTCTGGTCAGGAGACTACGGTCTCAGGCCTGGCTGGAGACCTACCCCTCAGGTTGGACTGGACAATCACCTAGTCAAGAGACCACCTCTAGGAAGGGGCACGCAAGGAGGTGTCCTTAATTCAGGCTAATGAAGTAGGCGGAATAATTAATCCTTTCGTGAGTTACAGCACCTTTACTCTCTGAATCCCTGACCTTAGCCCGGAGATGATTGAACTGCATCTATGTAGATCCAGATATATTGACTTGAGTTTTGTGAAGTATTCAGGAAAGTGTGAGTTTACTTTTTCTTTTTCTTCTTTTCTAAGCATGCTTTGACACCTGGGGCTACCCTAAGGCTTTTCTCACTTCTCCTCTAAAGACTCTCTCTTTCTCCTCTAATCTCTTTATCTTCTGTCAAGTGGCTGCTTATCCGCCCTGGGTCCGACCCCCAGGCCAGTTAGGATGGCATAGTTCCCTCCTCCTCCATTTTTCTCCTCTGGTCAACCAGCTAGATTTGTAGCTGGGGATTTATTGCCTGCCCTAGGTGTTTTTAAATAAGGGGGCTGGAGAGATGGCTCAGTGGTTAAGAGCACTGACTGCTCTTCCAGAGGTCCTGAGTTCAGATCCCGGCAACCACATGGTGGCTCACAACCATCTGTGATGAGATCTGATGCCCTCTTCTGGTGTGTCTGAAGAGAGCGACAGTGTACTCACATACATAAAATAAACATATAAACAAAAAAAATAAAATTATGCTATTCATTCATATGAAAGGCAAAACCCTAATCATGTATTCATTAAATCATCTGGTTGTTCTTTCGTTCCCTACAGTGTATAACTCAAATAGTGTGTTTTAATTAAACTTTTATTTATTTATTTTGTGGGGGTGAGCCATGTGTGTTCCAGAGGGTGTAGAGGTTAGAGGACAACGAGCGGGAGCGAGGTCTCTCCTTCCACCCTGAGGATTCTGGGGATTCTCTGTGCTTGGGTGCTGGCTGCTTTTTCCCACCGGACAACCTCACTGACTGTGCCATTCAGCATTTGAGTTCAGAGCTTGGGAGGTGGCTCAGTTCTCCAGTTCTTGTCTAGTGTGCACGTAGTCCTGGGTCGACAAAGAAAACAAAAATATGCTTTCGCTTATGAGTTCGGCAAATGGCTGTCCTCCGCCACACATGTGCTTTTCTCTTGATCCCAACCCTTTTCCTGTGGTTCGGGCCACATCTGTTAGTCTTCTGCTATTGCTCTGTGTCTAGCATGTGAGGAACCGGCTGGCTTTCTTCTTGCATAGATACATAATCCATACATTTGGTTTTCCTTCTTTCCTGGAATTACTCTGTCCGTGGAATCAACTGTTTAGACTCGTGTTAGACACAGAATGGTATTGACATGTTTTAATTAACCCGGATCGATGGGGGAGGTAATAGAAAGCCTGGGTTAAAGTGATTTAATCACATCATGAAATGCTAATTGTGGCTGAAAGTAATTCGTCCCAGTTTGGGGGCACTTTAGGCTAAAGGGATCATTAAAAAAAAAAAAAACCCAACACCTCGTAAAAAAAATTGGTACTAGGAGTAGTGTGCATTTTTCTTATCCATAAGACATCTCAAAGTAGGACAAATTCTGTTTTACTTACTTACTTACTTTCTTTTTTTTTTTTTTAAAGATTTATTTACTTATTTTATATGAGTACACTGTAGCTGTCTTCAGACTCACCAGAAGAGGGCATCAGATCCCATTACAGATGGTTGTGAGCCACCATGTGGTTGCTGGGAATTGAACTCAGGACCTCTGGAAGAGCAGTCAGTGCTCTTAACCACTGAGCCACCTCTCCAACCCTCTGTTTTACTTTTTAATGATTATCACAAATGTATTTCGTGAAACTTTATCTTGTTAGAGTCTCCACAGATGATGCCTGATGTGTGCCCTTCTGGGAAATAAAACACACACACACACACACACACACACACACACACACACACAGATATACACACAGAGAGACACACATGCAGACACACACATAGGCGCACACACAGGCACACACACATACACAAAAACATACACAGACATATATGCACACACACAGACACACACCGACACATACAGACACACACACACACACACACACACAAGCACACACACACATAAACACACATGCACAGACACACACACACACACACACACACACACTCACACACACAGAAACACACACACAATTCACACAATACACACACACCCCTTTGTTTAACCCATTGGCTATTTAATTTTTTTTGTTATTATTTTTGAGATAAGGTCTCACCGAATTGCCTCAGCTGGTCTGGAACTCACTATGTAGTCAGGCTGTGCCCAAGCTCACAGAGATCTGCCTGCTTCTGTCTCCTGAGTTCCGTGATGAAAGTCATGAGCCCCAGCTCTAGGCTCAGTTTCCAAATTATACTCAAGTTTAGAATCTCTCATTTAGGGATATCTATTCACTGTGCTGCTGAGCGTGGCATACACAGTATAAATTTCTATAGGGTCTGTTAAAAACCAACCCCAGCGCCATCTTGTTTCTCTTCCTTCCTAGATATTGCTGTTTGCCAAAAGAAAATATATATAGGAGAGGCTAAAAGTCTCATCTCTTCTTGTAATTTGAGCTCAATAAAGACGCAGATATTAAGAGAAACCTCAGAATTTGACAATAATTCACAGGGGTCAGTGTTAAGCCCTAAACCTAGGCTAGGGTTTGTTGTTTGTTTATTTATTTATTTATTTATTTATTTATTTATTTATTTAGACATCTGAAGCACAGCTTAAGAAGTTTCTTTCTTTCCTGGCCAAGGAAAAGAACTTTCTTTCAGGACTGGCTGACACAGGCAAGGCAGATTCTTTGGGGAGAGGCCAGCTGAGTGACAGGAAGCATATTTTTCCATCCCAGACTTCAGCACTGTGGCCACCCAAGCCTCAAGCACCAGGAATCCTACTCTTTGCAAAACCCATGACTGTGCTCAGAGGAAAATCAGGGCTACCTTTCCAGCTGGCATCAGCTTCGTCTCTGCTGTAGATCTCAGTTGCCCAACACTGCTCTCCCTGTGAGGGACTAGGCCAGGCTACTGGAGCAGCAGCAATTTGAAGACCATGCCTACTCAGGAGTCTCCTAGTTTCCTTGGCTCACACCCTCCTCTTATGTGGTGGCCTCAGGGCCATAGATTCTATTTCTATTCACTAGATGATGAGAACAGAATTTCACTCCTCCTCCCCTTCTTCCTCCTCCCCTTCCTCTTCTGCTTTCTCCTCTGCTTCTTCCTCTGTTTCTGCTTCCATTTCCATACCAGGGTTGACTCCAAGGCCTTGTGCATGGCAGACAAGTCCCCTGATAACGGTGCTACATCCCCAGCCCACTTTCTTCTTGACATTCATACTTGGCTGGTTCTGCGTCTCCTAGTTCCTAAGTCACACTCAAGCATGTCCTGAAAACGTCCCCATTGGGTACAGCATGACCTCAAACATATTTCTCTTCAATGGAGATTATCCACCAGAATTCTTTAAAACCTAATCCCCAGCAGTGAGTAATCTGGTCCAGGATACTTTCTATCTTTTTTTTTCTCTATCTTTATTAACTTGGGTATTTCTTATTTATATTTCTTTTTTTCCATCTTATTGATTTGAGTATTTCTTATTTACATTTTGATTGTTATTCCCCATCCCGGTTTCACGGCCAACATCCCCCCTAGCCCCTGCCCCTCCCCTTCTCTATTGGTGTTCCCCTCCCCATCCTCCCCCCATTACCACCCTCTCCCCCAACAATCACGTTCACTGGGGATTCAGTCTTGGCAGGACCAAGGGCTTCCCCTTCCACTGGTGCTCTTACTAGGCTATTCATTGCTATCTATGAGGTCAGAGTCCAGGGTCAGTCCATGTATAGTCTTTGGGTAGTGGCTTAGTCCCTGGAAGCTCTGGTTGCTTGGCATTGTTGTTCATAAGGGGTCTTGAGCCCCTTCAAGCTCTTCCAGTTCTTTCTCTGATTCCTTCAACGGGGTCCTAGTCTCAGTTCAGTGGTTTCCTGCTGGCATTCGCCTCTGTATTTGCTGTATTCTGGCTGTGTCTCTCAGGAGCGATCTACACAGGATTCTTTCTTGGTCCGTGATAGTCAATATGGATTGTGGATTGATGTCTATATGCAGGGGAAGACAGGCACAAGATAAGGCAAGGCCTGTGATTGGGCAGTGAAAAAGTAAGGAGGGAGAAGAGTTTTGAAGAAAGGAGAGAGGGGGGGAGGGAGGAAGAAGAACCAAGACGGAGGCAGAGAAGGATAACCCAGGTCTGTGTGGCCTTAAAGGATGGATTATTACAGGGCAATTTGTCTTATCTAGGTGGGCAGTTTATATCCATATTAATTGGCTCTGAGTTTATTGTGTGGACGTTTTGTGGGGTGAGTTTACTGATAGAAATCTGATTGATAAATTACAAGCTTACTGAGTTCTGATTTTAACAGGTTACTGGAAGTTGTTGACTATAACCACAGCGGGTGAGACGCTGGGAATGTGAGCAGGGTTTCACAGCAGAGAGTCACAAAAGGGCAGCTGCTGCCTGGGGCCAATGTGGGGCTAGCCATGGAGGCGGAGAGATAGCAGGGCCCAGAGAGTAGCCAGTGGCAGCATGGGCTGGAGACTGGGAACTTAGCCAGGTGGGTTGAGACGTTTTGCTGACTGAGACGAAAATACCCCGCAGGTGCCATGTGGCCCTAGGGTGCTGGCGATAGCGTGGGATGATGTCTCGATTTCTATTTTTATTATTTACCACAGCAAAGAATCATATCAGCTGTTTGACAATGATCTAGTCCTGGCTCTTACCCTGGAGTGTGAGACACGTAGTTAGCTCTTATGGTGATAAAACACGAAAGTTTGATACATGGAGTCTGGGTCAGAGTGTCTTTCATTCCCTTTCTTTTTTTCTTTATTATTTTATTTACATTTCAAATGTTATCCCCTTTCCCACATTTCCCTCCACAAACCCCCATCTCATCCCCCTCTTCCCTGTTTTTATGAGGCTGCTCCCCCACCCACCCATCCACCTACCCACTCCCATCTGACCGCCCTAGCATTCTCCTATGTTGGGGCATTGACCCTTCACAGGACCAAGGGGCTCCCCTCCCATTGATTCCAGGTAAGGCCATCCTCTGCTACATATGCAGCTGGAGCCATGGGTCACTCCGTGTGTACTCTCTGGTTGGTGGTTTAGTCCCTGGGAACTGTGAGGGGTTTTGTTGGTTGGTATTATTGTTCTTCCTATGGGGTTGCAAACCTCTTTATCTACCTTAGTCCGTTCTCTAACTCCTCCATTGGGGTCTCCATGCTCAGTCCGATGGTTGGCTACAAGCATCCGCATCTGTATTTGTCAGGCTGTGGCAAAGCCTCTCAGGAGACAGCTGTATCAGGCTCCTGTCAGCAAGCACTTCTTGGCATCAGCAGTAGTGTCTGGGTTTGGTGGCTGCATACAGGATGGATCCCCAGTTGGGCAGTCTCTGGATGGCTTTCCAGGTGTGGGAAGAGATTGGGGAGATGTACAGAGGTGTGTAGCAATGGGGTATGGGGAACTGGGGGGTAGCCACAAGAAAGTCCCAGATGCCCGGAAAGCAAGAGGCTCCCAGGACCCAACGGAGATGAGATTAGCTGAAATATCCAACAAAGGGGAGAGAGAACCTGTAGAGACCATATCCAGTGTTTAGGCATAGCCCCCGGTTGAGGGATGGGGCCACCCATGCATCTCAAAAATTTTACCCAGAATTGCTCCTGTCTAAAGGAAATACAGGGACGAAGAAGAGTGGAGCAGAGACTGAAGGAAAGGCGTTCCCATTCTTATGTCTGCTGTTTAGTGCTAAGTGACTCTTAAGTTATTCTAAGTTTCCTTAGTGTGACTAAAACAAAATAGCATATACAATAGCGTGTTGCAGTAAGAATACAAAGCAATGTTTTCTATCAGTTCCCTGGAGCTGAATCTGCTCACTCTGGCTGCTACTCTACCACGCTGTCCGCAAACTGCACTCTCCCAGCTCGCTGTCTCCCTTTAACCTCCCTCTCATCGAGGTCTGTCCCTTAGGTGGTAGTTACCACACCTGGGCGCGCGCGTGCGCACACACACACACATGCACCTCGCTCTGTGGGCCCTGTGCATTCTCACTCTGCACAAACAGAACCAGATCCGCACGCTCCAACTGCCTCTCAGCCATTTCTTTCACACACTGTCCTCTTTAGCCCGGTGACATCAACGTTCCAGAAACTTGTAATTTAGCAGTTAGATTTACATGTTAAATTCCTAATCCGCAAGACATCCACACAACAAATTCACTGCAAATTAATAAAGATTTAAACTGTCCACCTAGACAACACAAAATCAAACCGGGCCACCTGGATCTGGATCATCCTGCTCTGTTGTCTCCATCTTGATTTTTTTTTTCTGCTCTTCTTCCTCCTCTCTCCTTCCTAGACTCCCCCCGCCCCTTACTCTTTCTTCTCATCCAATGATAGGCTACGCCTTATCCTGGACCCGCCTTGTTGCGTAATGACATCATCCTACAATAGCGTAGCGTGGCAGTATAAGGCTTTTGTAAAGAGCTAAGTCTAATATAAATGATTCTCAGCGTTAGATGTGGCACAGTCCTGGCAAACATACTTTAAGGTGAAAATGTAACCCGTATAATTCACCTGCCCAGCACACAGCTTAATTAGGGCAGTCGTCAGGCTATTAACCCACAGAGGGAGAAAAGTCAGGGCAAAGTTTGCCTTTATATTGAAAGTGTTGAGTATCTCATGCAGCTTACTGAGTATTATTTTGAAAGTGGAGACAGTGGAACTGTGGAATAGATCTGCTTCTGCCTAGCAAGGATTTGGAAAATCCTAAATCAACTGAACCTAGGTCATGGATCACCTGTACTGAACTCACAGAGGGTGGGTGCTTGGTGCTAAAAGGAAGCTTTCAACAAATAATAATGCATAAGAAGAGGCGTCCAAGAAAGATAAAGGACTACTGTTTTCTCGTCCCACAAGCTCTAACACCCAAGAGATTCCACGGCTCCTCAGAAACCGTGCATTGCTCAATGGTTTAGTGCTCTTTCTCTTGCTCTGATAGATCCTACCACTTAAGCCATCTTCCTTCCCAAGTTGCTTTTGGCCATGGTGTTTCAGCACAGCAACTGAAACCCTAACTAAGGCCCTGAGTCATGCGGCAACTCTATTTTTAGTTTCTGAAGAACCCCGGTGCAGACTTCCAGAGTGGCTGCACCAGTTGACGTTTCCCCAGAAGTGATAAGGGATCCGCCATTGCCAACATCTGTTGTCATCCGCCCCCCACCTCCCACGCCCCATACTTGAATTTGTTAATTGAACTATTTGGCTTGTCAAATGTTATATTAATAACAGTCATATCTAGCTATACCTTTATTAGTTAATATAAAAGATTCTGAGTGTTCCCTCTCTCTCCATATATATATATATATATGAGCAGCTTAGTCTTAATCCACATTTTGTACTCACATTCTTTCACATAGAATCAATGTCTATAGATCACTCTAAATTCAATATTTTATCGCCTTAGCAACCATCATGATTATTGGTTTACCTTCAGTTTCACTTAGCTTCCATCTCCAGCTAGCTATATTATTATTATTATTATTATTATTATTATTATTATTATTATTACTACTACTACTACTACTACTACTACTATTATTTTTACTTATTCACTTTACATCCTGATCACTGCCACCCTCCCAGTCACTCCTTCCCACAGTCCTTCTCCCATCCCCTTTTCCCTTCTCCTCTGAGCAGTTGGGGCCATTCCCTGAGTATCCCCTACCCTGGCACATCAAGTCTTTTCGAGGCTAGACACATCCTCTCCCACGGAGACCAGACAAGGAAGTCCAGCTAGAAAAACACATCTCACATACAGTTTTGGGGATATCCCCCTCTCCAGTTGGTCAGGACCCACATGAAGACCAAGCTGCACATCTGTTACCTATGTGCGGGGAGGCCTAGGTCCAGCCTGTGTATGTTCTTTGGTTGGTGGTTCAGTCTCTGAGAGCCCCAAGGGTCCAAGTTAGTTGACATGGTTGGTCTGTCTGTGGACTTCCTACCTCTTCCGGGGCCCACAATCCTTCCTCCTGTTCTTCTCTAAATGTCCCCAAGCCCTATTCACTGCTATGGCTGTGGGTGTCTGCATTCTGTATGAGTCAGCTGCTAGGTGGCCTTTCAGAGGACAGCCATGCTAGACTGCTGAGACACCAACCCACCCGCAAAAGATTCGACCCAAAATTTATCCTGTCTATCTATAAGAAATATGGGGACAGGGGATGGAGAGAATGACCAACCAATAGCCAGCCCAACCTGAGACCCATCCCACTGGCAAGCACTAATCCCTGACCCTACTAGTGACATTGGTTTCTTGATGACAGTCATTTGGCAGGAGTGAGGTGAACTCTCAAAGCTGTTCCAATTTGTACTTCCCTGATGACTAAGGGTGTTGAGCGCTTTCTCGAGCATTTATTACTTCTTTGTGTTTCCTCTTTTTTTCTTCCATTTTTATTAAATTGGGTATTATTTACATTTCAAATGTTATTCCCTTTCCTGGTTTCCTGTCCATCAGCCCCCTTACCCCTCCTCCTCCCTTTCTATACGGGTATTCCCCTCCCCCACCCCCCGTTACTGCTCCCCCCAACAATCCCCTATACTGGGGGTCCAGCCTTGGCAGGACCAAGGGCCTCCCATTCCACTAGTGCCCCAACAAGGCTATTCACTGCTACCTATGAGGTCAGAGTCCAGGGTCAGTCCATGTATAGCCTTTGGGTAGTGGTTTAGTCCCTGGAAGCTCTGGTTGGTTGGCATTGTTGTTCTTATGGGGTCTCAAGCCCCTTCAGCCCTTTAAGTCCTGTCTCTAATTCCTCCAATGGGGGTCCCGTTCTCAGTTCAGTGGTTTACTACTAGCATTTGCCTCTGTATTTGACATGTTCTGGCTGTGTCTCTCAGGAGAGATCTACATCCGGTTCCTGTCAGCATGCACTTCTTTGCTTCACCCATCTTATCTAGTTTGGTGGCTGTATATGTATGGGCCACATGTGGGGCAGGCTCTGAATGGGCGTTCCTTCAGCCTCTGTTCTAAACTTTGCCTCCCTATCCCCTCCCAAGGGTAGTCTTGTTCCCCTTTTAAAGAAGGAGTGAAGCATCTGCATTTTGGTCATTCTTCTTGAGTCTCATGCATCTTTGGTAATTCGATCATTTGGGCTAATAGCCACTTATCAATGAGTACATACCATGTGTATTTTTCTGTGATTGGGTTACCTCACTCAGGATGATTTTTTTCTAGTTCCATCCATTTGCCTATGAATTTCATGAAGTCTTTGTTTTTGACAGCTGAGCAGCACTCCATTGTGTAGATGTACCACATTTTCTGTATCCATTCCTCTGTTGAAGGGCATCTGTAATCTTTCCAGCTTCTGGCTATTATAAATAGGGCTGCAATGAACATAGTGGAGTATGTGTCTTTGTTATATGTTGGAGCATCTTTTGGGTATATTCCCAGGAGAGGTATAGCTGGGTCCTCAGGTAGTTCAATGTCCAATTTTCTGAGGAACCTCCAGACTGATTTCCAGAATGGTTGTACCAGTTTGCAATCCCACCAACA
Organism: Rattus norvegicus; assembly: GCF_021556685.1. Taxonomy (NCBI): domain Eukaryota; kingdom Metazoa; phylum Chordata; class Mammalia; order Rodentia; family Muridae; genus Rattus; species Rattus norvegicus. The sequence goes on from NC_141543.1 coordinate 101,178,456, forward strand.
ATGGAGGAGTGTTCCTCTTTCTCCGCATCCTCGCCAGCATCTGCTGTCACGTGAGTTTTTGATCTTAGCCATTCTCACTGGTGTGAGGTGGAATCTCAGGGTTGTTTTGATTTGCATTTCCCTTATGACTAAGGATGTTGAACATTTCTTTAGGTGCTTCTCAGCCATTTGATATTCCTCGGCTGAGAATTCTTTTTTTTTTTAGCTCTGTACCCCATTTTTATTAGGGTTATTTGGCTCTCTGGAGTCTAACTTCATGAGTTCTTTTTATATTTTGGATATTAGCCCTCTGTCAGTTGTAGGATTGGTAAAGGTCTTTTCCCAATCTGTTGGTTGCCGTTTTGTCCTAACCACAGTGTCCTTTGCTTTACAGAAGCTTTGCAGTTTTATGAGATCCCATTTGTCGATTCTTGATCTTAGAGCATGAACCATTGGTGTTTTGTTCAGGAAAATTTCCCCAGTGCCCATGTGTTCGATATTCTTCCCCACTTTTTCTTCTATTAGTTTGAGTGTATCTGATTTGATGTGGAGGTCCAGAATTCTCTGTTGAGTCCATGTGACTGATTACTGACTGGATGATTGGCCTCTCACCCTGGGGCTGTGTCAGGCTGAATTCAGACTCCCTGACTCGTGGGCACTCTCTGTTCTTTGACCCAAATAGCTCAGTTTTAAACAATAGATTTTCCCTTTGTGTGGAATCCAGCCTCTGAGTGACAAAGAGTGAGAAAATGGGGTTCCTCTCCACCACTGTTCATCTTCTGTCACAGGAATCACCCTCACAGAACAAACAAAAAACCAAACAAACAACAATGAAAAACACAGGTGGATTCAGTGCTGCTGGGGAGGTGGGCATGAGTGTACGGCTGCTGGTATTGTTTTGCCAGAGCCGGCTTGGCTTATTTTGGGATAGGTTTTCTGCTTCCCTCTTTGCCAACCCAGAGCAGATGCCTGGAAACACATCCTGCTCAGTTTATTCTATTGCGTGAACCACTTGTCTTGTCTTCTACACCTTTTAGGTCTCTGATCCCACTACCTTCCTGAGTTTACTGATTGTGGAACAAGCAAACAAACAGATAGCAAGCAAGAACTACAAGCGGCAGACACAGGACGGGAACCGGCTCAGGAAGAGGTGGTTATATCAGCAGAGTTCCGACTGTGTCTCTCCATTGAAGGCCTTGGCTTTTGCCTTCCCTGTTCTCTCTACAAGCATCTCAGACCATTGGAAACCATAGCAACCCCTGTTGGGAATGGTTTACTATCTGTCTGCTTTTCCCTTTCCTCATCTGGAGCCAGGGTTCAGCCTGACTTGGGACGGGAGGTCTTGGAGGACACTTGATATAAATGTCCTTGAAACTGAGCCAAGAGAGGGCTTCTTGCTCCAGACTCCTCTTCCAGTAAGTATAAACAGCACCTGGTAAGTTACCAATAGGATGTGTGTGACCCTGGGGTTTCACATTCTTCTGGCTGCTTCCTCAAACTTGCTAGAGAACTGACCATGAAGTTGAACTTAAAAATTCTCCTACTTCTGGGGTTTTTCTTGTTCATTCTTCTGGTTACTAAGAAAGCATTGATTCATCCAAACTCCAGAGGCTCACGACTAGGTTCTCTCTGAAGGGTTTTAACCATTTCAACGGTCCAGTTTACGTTTTTGGACTCTTGAGTTCACTTTTGTATGTGAAGTAAGGTGGGGACCCAGTTTCATTATTTAGTCTGTGGAAGGCTCTCTTGACTGGTATACTGCTTTTGTGCAGGACAAAGGTCTAGACACGTCTTGAAGAGTTTGCATTTTCTGAATCAGGAAGCTGTTGACTTGTGTCCAGTGTTGAGCATGTGTTGCTGGAGTCATGAGTTAGGCAGTAGTTGCTCAAGAACCAGCTCTTCTAGAGATTCTGAAATTATCAGGACAGCTTTCCTGTGTACAATTCTGAGGCCTCAGATTATGAGGCAGTGCCCAGGACCCTTGGCTACAACATTTACAACTTCTACACAGAAGGAACTGTTGGCGGTGGTTGCAGTGGGTGGGTAATGGAATTTTGCCCCGTGGAGATCTTGCAACAGAGTCTTGACACCGAAGATGGATAACGTGACAGTGGGGTCAGTTCATGGCCCAGTTTGAGAGCCGACAGCAGGCTTTCCTCTGGGAAATCTCTCTTCTTTTCTGAATGTCACGAGCACTCAAAAATACGAGACACAACAGAATCAGAAAAATGTTAAAAATTCTGTCCTTTCCGCAGAGGGGACGCAGAGATTAAAATGAGCAGCAGTGTTTATTCTTGTTCCTTAGTAGATAGATGAGTGGATTCTTCTCTTTCATTCCAGAGTGTTTTTGGTGGAGGGCCTCAGGGTCTCATTTTTTGGGGTCATCTTATTGCTCTTGGAGACGATTAGTATTGGAAGACTTCACTTGGATTAGTATTTTCCACAAGCTCCTGTTATCTCTTCTTGACATATATACATTGCTGAATGTATATATTGTTTCTAAAGAGTAGTTCAATGGCGACATCCTTTCAGCCCTAGGGTTCAACCCAAAGGGCTTGAACTGGCAGATCCTTGGAGCTGGTCAAGGGGTTATTTGTTCCTCTGAGTGGTTATACTTCACTGAAACAAGTGCAGTTTGTCCCAGCTCCACCAACAGTCTGGAGTGGAATGCCAGGTCACCCCCTAGGGTGATAGGAGTCAGGCTCCTACGATTGAAGACTGCCCATTTGCAGCTAGCTCTAAGGATGAAAACCCCACGGAGAAGGGGACAAATGCTTGTCCCTCTTGGCATTTACAAAGTCCATGTTGTATCTGTGTGGCATCATGTGGGCCAGCCTTCAGCAGCACTGAGTGGACTTCAGTGTACCACAGTAGCTCAGTACAAAGGTGCCAAATGCCTGTGCTCTGACTACACAGGGTAGAAAGGACCCAATGGAAAGAGCAGCCAAGGGTCACCCCCACCCCTTTGTCTCATAAAACTCAGACTCCCATTGCTAACCCTCCTGTCTCCACCTCCTAAGTGCTTACCGGGATTATAGGCTGGCATTACTGTGCTTGATTTTCGCGGGCTTTATGTAGTCGGTAGAGACAAACAGTCTACCCAGTGAGGTATACCCCCAGCAGCCAACTGCAGTCTTGGGGTTGGTGTTGCAGATTCGAAAGTTCCTAGAGAGGAAGGAAAAAATGACTGGAAGACTCGTAGTGAAACAAGAAAGAGGTTGACCAGGGATGAGAGGCTGGAAACAGGACTGTTGTGTCTGTTGGATGTGGTGTGCCATCCTGTGACGGAGAGTGATACACAGTGGGTTGAGATAGGCAGTCTCTTAATGACTTGCTTGGCACTCTGGCTTGCTATCTCATTCGGTGATGAGCACCATGACCCAGGGCAGGAACTCAAACAGGACCCCGGAGGCAGGAACCGAAGCAGAGACCACGGGACATTGCTGTTTCCTGGCTCACTTTCGTGGCTTGTTAGGCTTGCTTTCTTATGTAATTCAGGACCACCTGGCCAGGGGTAGAACTCCCCTGGGTGTGGTGGTTTGAATACGCTTGGCCCAGGAAGTGGCCTGATTAGGAGGTGTGGCCTTGTTGGAGTAGGCGTGGCCTTGTTTGAGGAAGTGTGTCACTGTGGGGGTGGGCAATGAGACCCTCCTCTTAACCGTGTGAGAGCCAAGTCTTCTGTCTGTCTCTCGCCACATGTCTGCCCGGATGCTGCCATGATCCTACCTTGATGATAATGAACTCAACCTCTGGACCTGTAATCCAACCCCAATTAAATGTCCTTTTTAAGAGTTGCTTTGGTCATGGTATCTGTTCACAGCAGTAAAACCCTAACTAAGACAGCCCCATAGCAGACATCTATCAAGGAAACTGTCGTACAGATATGCCTACAGACCAGTATGATGCAGGAATTTGCTCAGTTGAGGTTCGACTGTAGTTAGTGTCAAGTTGACCAAAACTAGGTGACTGTAGTTAGTGTCAAGTTAACCAAAACTAAACAGCACAGTTGGGATGTTTTCAGTCCTTTATCACTGGAATTTGCTTGTTGTTTGGACAGCCTTAGAGAGTTGATAACTGGAACTAATGTTAGAAATCACTTTACCACTGGTCTTTACATGCCAGCCTTTGAAGTGGGTCAGTAAGAAGGAAAAGAGCACATATTGGCTTTTTTTAAAAAAATTTTTCTCCAAAGTCTAAAAATATATTAAAAGTCTGAGGAAATCAGCAACTAATATAACACATCACACCCACACAAAATGTCAGGCATAGAAGGAATGTCCAAAACTGAATCCCATTTAGCGGTGGGGGTGGGGGGAAGAGAAAGAGAGAGAGAGAGAGAGAGAGAGAGAGAGAGAGAGAGAGAGATTGATTGGTGGCCAGATAAAATGACTGGACTCATTTGCCAGATAATTTTTGGAGTTAATTCTCATAGCTCAAGGAAGGCACTTAATTTATCGTTGATGAAACTGATGGATATTTCTGGGAATCTGAAGAGACACAATACTAAGTGCTCTACAAAACAATACAGAAGCCAAACTTCTGACACTGTCCTCTGTCTTTTCTGATTCATTTCATAAAGAATATATTACTACCATCCCAAAATGAATACTTTAATGCCACTCCAAACTTGTTCAGTCATGTGAGGAATCGAAGAGAAACATAATGAACTGGGAGAGAGGAATTGATGGCTTCCATGTGTTGAGAAGCAAAAGAAGTGAATGGACAAACAATAAAGCCTCTCTCAGTCGGCTTTGACTTTTAATTTGATTACAGCCTAGGGTCACGTGACGACTGAGTCTCAACGGAGGAGTTGCCCAGAGCACACGAACTGTCCGGAGGGTATGTCTATAGGGGATCAGTTTGATTGCTAACATGTAGGAAGGCACTGTAGTTCTAAGCTATTCTAGAGTCTAGATAAACATGACCCTGTGCTTGAGTTAGCCGGCAGTGCTCCTTCATTGTTCCTGCCCTGACTTCCCTCAGTGATGAACTGACCTGTAAGTATAAGCCAAAGAAACCCTTTCCTCCCTTTAGTTGCTTTTGGCCATGATATTTGCCATAGCAACAGGGAGGAAAGGAGAATAAAACCTAATCATTCAGAATATCTTATAACTGAATGGCATTATTTATATTTCTTGATGGCATGATACATTTTAAGGATCCTGTAACCAACAAGATTTATTGGCTATGCATAGCTGAGGTTTTGGCTAGAGACATTTTTATGTCTCAGCCATTTTGAGAGCTGTTCCCACATAGAGGGGCCAGCAAATCGTGTTACCTGTTCTGTTTGGTCTTCTTAAAAGTTTTTTTCTTTCCTTTCAGAAGCCAAGATCTTCAGGGGTTCTTCTTCTATCTGATCTGAGAATTCTTGAGGTTTGTCTTTTACTGTTTATTGTAACGCTAAATGCAGGCCCCCAAGACATGGAGTCCGCATGTAGCCCCTGGGACCCCTCCCCCTATGTAATTCTGATCGGGCAGAAGAAACATAGATGGGCTGAAGATTCCTGGGCTTGGGAGAGGGAGGACCATGAGGAGGAAAGAGAAGATGGAAACTACCATAAGAAGGAGAGCCACCATTGGCTAATGGCCCAGAGGGCTGCCCAATCGGGTTAAGAGCAGCCCAGTTGGAACGTAGTAAATAGTAAGTGATATCTTGGGGTTATTGCAAACATGGGCTATTCTAACAGCACAGAGGGCAGGCAGTTGCCCAGCTATTGTGATGCCTAAGGCCGTGCGTGTCTTTTATCCCGGAACATAAATGACCGAAGGCAGAGAAGAAGCTCCTCTCCAGGACCCTTTTTTTTTTTTTTTTTTTTTTTATTAACTTGAGTATTTCTTATATACATTTCGAGTGTTATTCCCTTTCCCGGTTTCCGGGCAAACATCCCCCTCCCCCCTCCCCTTCCTTATGGGTGTTCCCCTCCCAACCCTCCCCCCATTGCCGCCCTCCCCCCCCCAGTCTAGTTCACTGGGGGATCAGTCTTAGCAGGACCCAGGGCTTCCCCTTCCACTGGTGCTCTTACTAGGATATTCATTGCTACCTATGAGGTCAGAGTCCAGGGTCAGTCCATGTCTAGTCTTTAGGTAGTGGCTTAGTCCCTGGAAGCTCTGGTTGCTTGGCATTGTTGTTCATATGGGGTCTCGAGCCCCTTCAAGCTCTTCCAGTTCTTTCTCTGATTCCTTCAACGGGGGTCCTGTTCTCAGTTCAGTGGTTTGCTGCTGGCATTCGCCTCTGTATTTGCTGTATTCTGGCTGTGTCTCTCAGGAGCGATCTACATCTGGCTCCTGTCGGTCTGCACTTCTTTGCTTCATCCATCTTGTCTAATTGGATGGCTGTATATGTATGGGCCACATGTGGGGCAGACTCTGAATGGGTGTTCCTTCAGTCTCTGTTTTAATCTTTGCCTCTCTCTTCCCTGCCAAGGGTATTCTTGTTCCCCTTTTAAAGAAGGAGTGAAGCATTCACATTTTGATCATCCGTCTTGAGTTTCATTTGTTCTAGGCATCTAGGGTAATTCAAGCATTTGGGCTAATAGCCACTTATCAATGAGTGCATACCATGTATGTCTTTCTGTGATTGGGTTAGCTCACTCAGGATGATATTTTCCAGTTCCAACCATTTGCCTACGAATTTCATAAAGTCGTTGTTTTTGATAGCTGAGTAATATTCCATTGTGTAGATGTACCACATTTTCTGTATCCATTCCTCTGTTGAAGGGCATCTGGGTTCTTTCCAGCTTCTGGCTATTATAAATAAGGCTGCTATGAACATAGTGGAGCACGTGTCTTTTTTATATGTTGGGGCATCTTTTGGGTATATGCCCAAGAGAGGTATAGCTGGATCCTCAGACAGTTCAATGTCCAATTTTCTGAGGAACCTCCAGACTGATTTCCAGAATGGTTGTACCAGTCTGCAACCCCACCAACAATGGAGGAGTGTTCCTCTTTCTCCGCATCCTTGCCAGCATCTGCTGTCACCTGAGTTTTTGATCTTAGCCATTCTCACTGGTGTGAGGTGAAATCTCAGGGTTGTTTTGATTTACATTTCCCTTATGACTAAAGATGTTGAACATTTCTTTAGGTGTTTCTCAGCCATTCGGCATTCCTCAGCTGTGAATTCTTTGTTTAGCTCTGAACCCCATTTTTTAATAGGGTTATTTGTCTCCCTGCGGTCTAACTTCTTGAGTTCTTTGTATATTTTGGATATAAGGCCTCTATCTGTTGTAGGATTGGTAAAGATCTTTTCCCAATCTGTTGGTTGCCGTTTTGTCCTAACCACAGTGTCCTTTGCCTTACAGAAGCTTTGCAGTTTTATGAGATCCCATTTGTCGATTCTTGCTCTTAGAGCATAAGCCATTGGTGTTTTGTTTAGGAAATTTTTTCCAGTGCCCATGTGTTCCAGATGCTTCCCTAGTTTTTCTTCTATTAGTTTGAGTGTGTCTGGTTTGATGTGGAGGTCCTTGATCCACTTGGACTTAAGCTTTGTACAGGGTGATAAGCATGGATCATCTGCATTCTTCTACATGTTGACCTCCAGTTGAACCAGCACCATTTGCTGAAAATGCTATCTTTTTTCCATTTGATGGTTTTGGCTCCTTTGTCAAAAATCAAGTGACCATAGGTGTGTGGTTTCATTTCTGGGTCTTCAATTCTATTCCATTGGTCTATCTGTCTGTCTCTGTACCAATACCATGCAGTTTTTATCACTATTGCTCAGTAATACTGCTTGAGTTCAGGGATAGTGATTCCCCCTGAAGTCCTTTTATTGTTGAAGATAGTTTTAGCTATCCTGGGTTTTTTGTTATTCCAGATGAATTTGCAAATTGTTCCTCTCCAGGACTCTTAATACTTCTTACTACATTTCTCTCGTATCCAGAATGAGAAGGTAGGAGGCTGAAAACGTGGGCCAGGAGAAAGAGAAAGAGACTCAGCCTAGCATTTGGGCACTGACTTACCTAGAACAACCAGAAACTCAAAGAGAAAGAAGAGACAGGCAAGAGTTCTTGTCTCATAGTCCACATTGTTAGGAAAAACGTGAGTGGCTAATTTTGATTCCTATTTCCACATACACTATAATAGGAAGAACTTTACAAATAGAAGGTTTCTGAGGCTGGATATTTCCTTTTGTTTTGTGGTTCATTTCCTGGTAGGGTTAACTGTGTAGTGTGTGAGGGTTGTCTCTGTATAGTCAATTGTTGATTGGCAAACTGGCAGAGACCTGGGTACTGGCTGCATCTTGGTATTGTTATTCCTATGACCCATTACCAGTCTCTCATTTTCTAGACATTCATTCTTTTTTACTTGCTGATTGGCTTAATAGAGACCCGACAGCCAATAGCTGAGCAGGAAGTAGGGGGACAGAACTTCCGGGCAGATAAAGAAGAAAGAGGTAGGTGCGAGAGATTCGCCAGGGAAACAGAGGGAATAGGCATGCGTACTTGGGGTGAGAGGTGAAGAACTAGATATGCTGTGATTGTGGGTTAGAATAATAAGATGAGCTAGCTGAGTGTCTGTCCAGCTAAAGGCCTAAGCTTTAAAATGCATGAGTCTTTGTGTCTCTATTTAAACCACTGGCAAGTCTGAGAAAGTCCCACGATAATAGAGAGACTCATTCATGATAAATCTGGAAGGGAGATCTTCTATCAGCAATATTCTTTGATGTTTGTGTTTCTTCCTTTTATAAATCAAGGTTGGCAGAAGGGAACGACACTATCTGTTATTTTCTCTGTATATTAATTCTCAGGCATGGAGTCCTTTCATGGCTTATTCTTAGACAACTTGCCCGATTTTATCTCTCTCTTCATCCTCCAGATTTTCCTAGGCTCAGTCAAACACCACAATAAACTAATGTTACAGAATGCTGCTGTGTTAAGCCCATTGCTGGTTAGAGCATGCTTGCTGGGAAAACCATGCCTTTCGATTTTTACCATTAGTTACCCAAATCATGGCTTCAAGGAATATTTTTAGGTCTTCACAGTTGTGACCTTTGGCATTTTTAAAAATCTTTCTTTCTTTCTTCCTTTCTTTCTTTTTCTTTCTTTCTTTCTTTCTTTCTTTCTTTCTTTCTTTCTTTCTCCCTTCCTTCCCTCCTTCCTTTCTTTCTTTCTCCCTTCCTTCCTTCCTTTCTTTTTTCTTTCTTTCTCTCTCTCTTTCTTTCTCCCTTCCTTCCTTCCTTTCTTTCTTTCTTTCTTTCTTTCTTTCTTTCTTTCTTTCCTTTTCCTTTCTTTTGCTTTCATATAGCTTTGCCATGTCCGTTGTTCTTTTCTTCACTGGTAATAATATTAGCTTCCAAAGTGAACCCAAAGTCTGCCATGAAATTCTATGCAAAATGGACAAACGTCTCCTTCTATGGTTGTTTCTGCAACGAAAGCTTCATTTTTAGAAGTCTTGATTTCTCAGATAATTGGAGTAAAAAGGACATATAAAAATCAAATTTAAGAATTCATAATTTGGTGTTTACCGGAAGTCCCACACCCGCGGATCCCGGCCCGCAGCAGCTCTCTGCTCCCAAACCCCGTGGGAGAGAGACCTCACCGCCTGATCAGGTGGGCACTCCTGAGGCTGCAGAGCGGAAGAGACCACCAACACTGCCCACCCCTGCCCACATCCCTGGCCCAAGAGGCAACTGTATAAGGCCTCTGGGTTCCCATAGGGGAGGGCCCAGGGGCGGCAGGACCTCTGCGCCTGAGACACCGCCGGAACCTGAAGGAAACAGACCTGATAATCAGTTCTCTGCACCCAAATCCCGTGGGAGGGAGAGCTAAACCTTCAGAGAGGCAGACACGCCTGGGAAACCAGAAGAGACTGCACTCTGTGCACATCCAGATGCCAGAGGAAAACACCAAACGCCATCTGGAACCCTGGTGCACGGAGGCTCCCGGAAAGAGCGGCGCAGATCTTCCTGGTTGCTGACGCCGCGGAGAGGACTTAGGCAGTACCCCAAGAGCAAACTTGAGCCTTGGAACCGCAGGTATGACCAACTTTTCCCCTGCAAGAAACCTGCCTGGTGAACTCAAGACACAGGCCCACAGGAACAGCTGAAGACCTGTAGAGAGGAAAAACTACATGCCCGAAAGCAGAGCACTCTGTCCCCATAACTGGCTGAAAGAAAACAGGAAAACAGGTCTACAGCACTCCTGACACACAGGCTTATAGGACAGTCTAGCCACGGTCAGAAATAGCAGAACAAAGTAACACTAGAGATAATCTGATGGTGAGAGGCAAGCGCAGGAACCCAAGCAACAGAAACCAAGACTACATGGCATCATCGGAGCCCAATTCTCCCACCAAAGCAAACACGGAATATCCAAACACACCAGAAAAGCAAGATCTAGTTTCAAAATCATATTTGATCATGATGCTGGAGGACTTCAAGAAAGACATAAAGAACTCCCTTAGAGAACAAGTAGAAGCCTACAGAGAGGAATCGCAAAAATCCCTGAAAGAATTCCAGGAAAACAAAATCAAACAGTTGAAGGAATTAAAAATGGAAATAGAAGCAATCAAGAAAGAACACATGGAAACAACCCTGGACATAGAAAATCAAAAGAAAAGACAAGGAGCTGTAGATACAAGCTTCACCAACAGAATACAAGAGATGGAAGAGAGAATCTCGGGAGCAGAAGATTCCATAGAAATCATTGACTCAACTGTCAAAGATAATGTAAAGCGGAAAAAGCTACTGGTCCAAAACATACAGGAAATCCAGGACTCAATGAGAAGATCAAACCTAAGGATAATAGGTATAGAAGAGAGTGAAGACTCCCAGCTCAAAGGACCAGTAAATATCTTCAACAAAATCATAGAAGAAAACTTCCCTAATCTAAAAAAAGAGATACCCATAGGCATACAAGAAGCCTACAGAACTCCAAACACCTCCCGTCACATAATAGTCAAAACACCAAACGCACAAAATAAAGAAAGAATATTAAAAGCAGTAAGGGAAAAAGGTCAAGTAACATATAAAGGCAGACCTATCAGAATCACACCAGACTTTTCGCCAGAAACTATGAAGGCCAGAAGATCCTGGACAGATGTCATACAGACCCTAAGAGAACACAAATGCCAGCCCAGGTTACTGTATCCTGCAAAACTCTCAATTAACATAGATGGAGAAACCAAGATATTCCATGACAAAACCAAATTTACACAATATCTTTCTACAAATCCAGCACTACAAAGGATAATAAAGGGTAAAGCCCAACATAAGGAGGCAAGCTATACCCTAGAAGAAGCAAGAAACTAATCGTCTTGGCAACAAAACAAAGAGAATGAAAGCACACAAACATAACCTCACATCCAAATATGAATATAACAGGAAGCAATAATCACTATTCCTTAATATCTCTCAACATCAATGGCCTCAACTCCCCAATAAAAAGACATAGATTAACAAACTGGATACGCAATGAGGACCCTGCATTCTGCTGCCTACAGGAAACACACCTCAGAGACAAAGACAGACACTACCTCAGAGTGAAAGGCTGGAAAACAACTTTCCAAGCAAATGGTCAGAAGAAGCAAGCTGGAGTAGCCATTCTAATATCAAATAAAATCAATTTTCAATTAAAAGTCATCAAAAAAGATAAGGAAGGACACTTCATATTCATCAAAGGAAAAATCCACCAAGATGAACTCTCAATCCTCATCTTCGATTGGTTTATATACAAGTGTGCAATTTCTAGGCTTGAAAGTAAAATGATGCTATCTGGTGCTGGATAGAGGAGCCTTATTTTTTATTATGGCAGCTTGCTATTTTTGTAACATGGTGATTTGGTTGAACACAATAAAGTACAGTAGTAACTGATCTCCCCCTCTTCCTGGATGAGTGAGGAGATGATTAAATGTTGATGTCAGCATCCATGAGCATATTCAGATGAGCTTCTGCTTCTGTTGAAAAGGATGCTGTGTTTGATTGTGGTCCGAAGCTTTGAAGCACTACTTGGCATCTCCTTCCTTGGAGGTCTCACTGTTTAAACATAACAGATTTGATAGCTTGTTGGTAAGGTGAGGTCCAGCTTGTCTCCACTAGGTCATCTTCATGTGAATCCGGTGGTTATACGGTTTTGTTCTAGGGATATTTCATTTTTTTAATAACGGTTTTAGCTGACATTCATGGAGAGAATGAATCCTTAGAAGTGTGCCACTAGTGAAAGGAAATCCTGTCTAGAGTATGTTTCTTTACAAAGCTGTGTCACACCATCCTTTGGGCCCTCTGCTGGAAAAGTAGAATCAAGTCTCAAACAATCCCTTTTAAATTGTATCCTCTAGTATTATAGATGTAGGACAGTACTGTATCATACCTATGTGGATGTAAAATAGCTTGTACCTGCTTTATGATACGTAGTAGTGACCGTGCTTTATCAGAGCTGTTTTTAATGATGTTGCTCAGAATGTTTTCTTTCCAGATGATGATTGAGAAGCTAATTTTAAAAAAAATGGTGCCAGGTACCACAAGAGTAACAGAAATGTGCTGTTTTCTCGGGTTTTGTTTTTTTACTTTTTTTTTTTTAATGGAGTGTGCTGGATGTCTCTACAGTTTTGTTCAGATGACTGCAGAACCTGGAAAAGGTGTTGCTGCTGTTGATGCATAACACACTGCTATTATTGGTCTTTTTATATAAATATAAATATATATATACAGATATATAATTTGAATTTTTTGAAACTTTAGCTGTGCTGTCAACTTTGGAAAAAAGTATCCCCGTTTACTGTGTTGAGTTGGCACTGTACAGAAATTAACAGCCATATTGGTCTAGAAATGTTGAACTTAAGTTTTTTCCATTTGTACAGGGGTAACACACTGTATTAAATATGTAAGGTCTTATATACGTGGGTTTGATTACAAAAACTAATAAAGTATTCTCTAAATTTAAAAAAAAAGAAATGTAAATAAGAAATACTCAATTTAAGAAAGATAAAAAAAATTAAAAAAAAAGAATTCATAATCTACTGGGTGGCAGTGGCACACATCTTTAATCCTAGCACTTGGGAGACAAGAGGCAGAAGGATCTCTGAGTTCAAGGTTAGCCTGGTTCATAGAGTGAGATTCAGGACAGCCAAGGCTAGACAGAGAAACCCTCCCACGCTCCCATCTCCAAAAGAATACATAATTATATAAAATATTTATTTTTTATGGAATTTGCAAACTCTGGACAGCAGATGAGTTGTTCTACGTGTTCATTTTTCTTTGATGTAGCTGTATTTTTGGTGTGAATATGCATGTTTTTGTGTGCATGCTAAAGTGCATGTGCATACGCATGTGTGTGATGCCAGGAATCTTCTTGGACCGCTCTTCTACCTAATTCTCTGAGTCTTGGTGTCTCATTCAAAGCCAGAAACCACTATGATGGCTAGTCTGAGGGGATCTCCTGCCTCCACATTGTGAGGCTGGAATTATGGGCAGGTTGCCACCTTTTCTGGCATTCACAGGGCTTCTGAGACTTGAACTCCAGTCTTCAGTCTTGTGTGGCCAGCATTTTATCTGCTGAGCCATCTTCCCAGTCCTACTGCCTCCCTGTTTAAAAGGTATCATGTACCCATGACCCCAAAGTGTCTTTCTCCCTCGTGCGAAAAACCTCTTCCAGAGAATTTCCTCAGTGCAGTAGGGTTCCTTAATGACTTTGGTTGTAAAGAGAACACACTATCCCCTTTGTAAAAAGAAGAAAAAGAAAAGCACCAACTAAGACAACGACCCCATTCTTTGTTTTCATCATTAATTGTCAGCAGATGACTGGAGCCAAGGCTGTATACAACCTGGCAGTTTTCTGATTCACAAATGAGGTCCGAATGCTGAATGCCAGAACTATTTGACTCCAAACCGAAGGCAGCAATGTTGTGCCTGTAAAAGCCCTGGAAGAAAAGCCTTTCTAGTATTTGTTGCAAAACAAAACGAAGCACCCAAGAATTTGAACATCCCCATTTTAAACCGCTTGCTTTGGGGGTAGAATCCACTTGGGGTCAAGAACCCAGTGTGCTGTCACAGGGTTGTTTGAATGAGAAGCTTCAGAGTTTCGAGAGCCAGACTGTCATCAAGGCATGATGGAAAACATAGTTCATCATCTGAAGTCTTCAGAACTGGGAATTGACTGCCCGGAAATGGGCATGTGGTGGGGAAATGGGCATGTGGTGGGGAAATGGGCATGTGGTGGGGAAATGGGTATGTGGTGGGAAAGGGCATGTGGTGGGGAAATGGCTGACTACCCCAAACCGAGACAACATGGCTTCCATCCCACCACTGTGGGATGTTCCAGTCAACACAATAAAATTCACCGATGTTCTCACCAGGGCTTCCTTAGAGTAAGGTTTGATAGTTGAAGAATTTTTCATCTCTTCTCCCCCACCCCTGCCCCCCACCTTTTCTGAGATATGCACCGTGACCAAAGAGCACATATCCCCAAGATTGGCAGAAGAGGGAACACTTGAAACCACACACATACAAAGTCATGGTGTCCCCTTACATAACCTGGTTTCATCTGTTTTTTAAAAACCACTCATTTTCACACAGCTGCATGGAGTGCCGGATGTTTTTTTTGCTTCGGGTCCTGAGCACAGAAAACTCTTCAAGGCTCCAAGCTCAAGATATTTCCAGCACACCCTGCCCCCCACCCTCTCCAGTTTCCAGTTATTTACCCAGAATCATCCATTATTCTTACCACCGTGCAACTTGGAAATATGCACCATCCCCCTAAGCATACTGGAACAAAGCAAACCAAATCAAAATCCCCAAAGTGAGCTATGAGGATGATAGAAGTTAGGAAAAAAAAAACCTAGCAGATGCAAAAATAAGAAAAAAAAAAAAAACTGGATAGCAGGAAGCATTTGCATTTTTTCAAAGAAAACTGGTTGCGAAATAGCAAAACACACACACACACACACACACACACACACACACACACTCACACTCACACACAAAACAAACACAGAGCGACTCCTTTCCAAGTCTAGCCACTCATGGTTTGTTTTCCGTTTTGCAAAATGTTGGGTTTGATGGATTTTATTTTTCCACCACAGGTTGCTTTCCTTCTTTACAGGTGGAAGCAGGAGGTGGAAATAAAACTAGAAGGGACCCAAGGGTGTTGAGTTTGGTCTGTTGCTATGTATTGTAATTGCGAAATTCTCTATTCAAAGGTCTAGTGCCTTCTCATATTTACTAGCTCTTGTCATGCCAACCTTGTTCCTTGACTTAAAACTTTTGGTTAAATAAAATTGTCTACTGCCAGTTGCTGGAGGGATTAGAGACTAGAGTGGGTTTGGGTAGAGACTAGAGCAAGGAGAGGAAGAGCTGGAGGGAGGAGGAAGCTACCATGAGGGGAAGAGGAACCATGAACATGCCCAGGAGAAACAACAAGTATCTGGGTTACACCGCTGGGGAGGTTGCCAGGCCTGCGGCTAGAAGAGTAGATAAGATGCGACACCCCAGTGATTGTTAAAACCAAATAAAATAACCACAGTCTGAGTCTCATTTATTTGTAAACTAGGCAGGGCTAAGCTTAGATCGCTTGTCCTACACAAGCCTGAACCCATTAGTAACTGTCTTTACTTGTACGTTGAATGCCACAGATTTTCTCCAACGTTCGACTACTTTTAGCCAAAGAAATGAAGATTTCTTACTGTCAAACCCATATGGTTGTGAAAGAGACCATGAAGCTGAGGGGACCATGTAGAGGTGACCACACGTGTCACACGGGTCAGTTGGAGCCATTGTGGTGGCTTTAGTGATTCATTTCTCTCTCCTAAATAGACTAGAGGGGATGTCTTGGTCTGTGGGCCAAATATGACCCATCTTTGTATGGGCCATGAGTTAAAAGTAGTTTTCATATATATTTTTAAAAATATTTTTATTTATTTATTTCATATGAGTACACCAGAAGAGGGCATCAGATCCCATTGTAGACGGTTGTGAGCCAACATGTGGTTGCTGGGAATTGAACTCAGGACCTTTGGAAGAGCAGTCTTTGGAAGAGCACTCAGTGCTCTTAACCGTTGAGCCATCTTTCCAGCCCTAGTTTTCATATTTTAAAGGGTATAAAAAAGAGAAGAAGGTACAGCCACACACAGCCCCGGCTATGACCTTCATAGAAAAATACCTGTGACCAACAGAAGGAGCCATAAGAATACAGATCTTCTGATTTTGCTGTCATCAACATCAATGTTGCTGCTATTGCTTTAAGTAACTCTTTAATTCCCAGAGATAATGAAAAACTTGTCAATCGATATGTCCTTCATACGGACACTTGCCAGTTCAGACTCCGGAGCCTCGGGCACTTAATTTACCTCAATCCTCTATGGACTCTTCTAATCAGCCTCAGTGTAAGTAGCAGACAATTAGAGACAATCACCAAGTACTGCAAGGGTCCATGATTCACCGAAGAACGATACCCTGGATTCAAATAGTATGTAAAAGCAAAGAATGTTTTATTCTACAAAAGTCCAGCATGCTGGGGGCTCCCAAACCAAGATGGAGACAACCAAGTGAGCTTATAGGCCCGATTTAAAGCGCATTAGGGGAATTCCGGGGTAGGTAACCTTTATCTTACTCCATCTCCAGGGACATCTCAGAACCATTACCAGGGTGCGGGGCCTGGAAACTGTTGCTGGGAGGTCTGGAAACTGTTGCTGGGAGGTCTGGAAACTGTTGCTGACCCATTGCTCTTGCTTTCAGCCAGGTGATGGGCAGCTTCTGATGACAGGGCAGTCTTCCGGGCCTGAAGCCTGGGGTTTTTTTCTAGTAACTGACTTGCCTGGACTTGCCCAGTTTTCAGGCCTAATCTCCTGAGCTGCCAATTTGAAGCTTGTGATGGAGTCAGCCTAGCCTTCACAGCACCAGAAAATTAGGGATAACTACTCTGCCCTGGATCCTATTGAAAAATCCTTCAGATAGCCTGTGATAACCCTTATGTGTCTAACCCTCCCCTTACCTTGAAAACTAAAATAAAATCGTCTGTCCATGTTTTCCTCTTTTTTTTTTCCTGGTGTTTGACCCATTGTTCATTCTCTAACTACCACTGCTGACTGTGTCCACCTCTCTTGGGACATATATTTTTTTAAATGATGATTTTTTTAAAATTGAAAATTGCATACATGCATGTAATGTGTGCCCATCAAATGTATCCCCTATTCTGTACCCCCAGCTCCTCTCCTATCTCTTCACTATTTACTGCTCATCCCCCCACCCCTGCTGCCCCCCCTCTCTCAAAGGGTCATGGGCCCACTTACTACTTTCTCTATGAGCACAGGAGCAGGGCCATCTCCTAGAGCACAGTTGGCCTTCCTGTCTACAGACAATTGTATTTTGGTCGGTTCCCTTTACCATACCTACCTAAAGAATACAATTACTTTTAAAAGAAGTGAATTTGACTGTACTCTCTAAGGAGGTATGCTCAAGTCATACCCCAGGAGATGGAGATATAATTTTATTTAGAAGTAGGATGTAAAACCAAGCTATAAGGTATAGGGAGAGGGGAAGCTAAGAGACAGATGCCGGGGGATGCCACATAAAGGCTGAGGAGATGAGAGTGATCTGGCTACAAGCCAAGGAACACCAAGCATCATTAGAGCTGAGACAAGCCAGGGGAATCCAGAGAGGATTATCTCCTAGGGCTTGGGAGAATACCGACTTTACTAATGTCTTCATTTTGGGAACCCCACCTCATAACTGTGAGTGAATGGATTTGTTTTGTCCTGAGACTTGGGTTGGAAGAATTTTGTTCTAGCCATCCTAGGAAGTGAAGCAAAATATTACGTAGGTTCCTGGACCCCTTTGCAAAAAGGGATAATATGAGGTTCTGCTGGAAAGGCTGCTGTGAACGATAGGAACAGAGAAAACACATGGCCCTTAAAACACAGGGCACTTGTCACACTCTCTCATTACTAAACACAGTTTTCCTTCTGGAGTTGAAAACAACATTGATTTTGATAAATACCTGGGGAAAGGGGAATGAACACACATGCACACTCATACACACACACATGCACACACATACACACACATGCACACATATGCATACACATACATAAGAGATGCTTCTGGTGGATCAGGCCAGATACTAATCATACTAACTTGTTATTTGTTTCCGACCTTGTGAAGAAAGAAAAAAAATCCTCCATTGAAGATTGGGAGAGCTGGAGTGGGGTTTGGATCCAAACTTGTCAGTTTTCCAGCAGAGCCCCAGCGGTATAGGTCAGAGCACTTGGGCTTGGTACTGGAGAATGCTAAAACATGGATGATATCTGCGCAGAGAAAGCAGAGCTGCTCCGGATATGAAGCTTAGAATATAAATTCTTGGCCCGAGGCATTCACTGAGGCTGTTTTACAGAGTAGTTAAAGGAGTGTGGGTCTGGGTTTCCAACCTCTTATTATTAGATAGTGTGTTAGAAATAAAGTGTGGGTGTAAGTCTGGTTAAGACCCCGAGACAAGCTAGAGAAATCAGGCAAAAATCTCTGGTCCCAGAGATTAAAGTTACACAGTGCTACAGAGAAGAGCTGGCTAAATGCTTGAAAGTTTACACAGCTAGAGAAAATGCAACCACAGCAGTTAGTTGTTTTTTGTGAAACACAGAATATATTTCTTAATAGCTTTATAATCCTTAAAAGTGTTATTACATTTACATTCCTTTTTTGTGCATCTCTCTCTCTCTCTCTCTCTCTCTCTCTCTCTCTCTCGTGTGTGTGTGGGGTGTGTATGTGTGTGTGTGTGGGGGTGTGTGTGTGTGGGGTGTGTGGGGTGTGTATGTGTGTGTGTGGTGTGGTGTGTGGTGTGTGTGTGTGTGTGTGTGTGTGTGTACACTAAGTTCTGAGGATAACTTACTAGACTCATCTCTCTCTATCACATGATATCTGACAGGTAGAACTCAGGTCACCGGATTTGGTACCAAGTGCCTTGACCCACTGAGCCGTCTTCCTGGCCCAATTTTCTATTTAAAACATTAGATAATCTCTAGAAGGAGTGACCTTGGTCCATCTCACTGACAGCATTATAGATACCGATGCTCTGGTCACTTTTGACACCCAACCCAAGTATCCTCTACAGGAGTATTTTCTTCCTGAGAGCAATATCTGATTATGCTGTCATTTATTGCAAGAATGGCCTAAGCCTCACTGTGATTCAGAAAAAAGGACTACATCTTTGGTGGTGAAAAGGATACATGATTTTAATCTGAGACCCGCTCCAAGCACCACATTGGCCATGATATAGCAGCTCTGTTTGACTGCATCCCATCTGCGTATCTTTCTGGCCCCATCAGTGCCTTAGAAGGGGCCGGCCGTCTCTCACACTTGGTGCTGCTGCTGTCTCAGCCCTTGAGAGGCTGCGAGCCTGACAGGACTGCACGTGTTTCCTCTCCCTCACCCATGCTGATGAGAGTCTATGGCAGCTGAAAGTTGCCAGTAGAATGTACCGATTTCCTGGCTTCTGCCGGTGGAAACCTTGCTGCCCAAGACACAAACCTCTTGATTGGTGGCCTCTCACACGCCATGAGCCTCTGGTAGAAAAAGGCCATCTTATACCCTGAGCACTATAGGTAGGTGTCTTTACAGCCTCAAGAGTGCTTTCTTTTTCAGTTTTCACCCACCCAACGCATAAAATCAATCTATCTGAGCAGGGCTGTATCCTCAATTAAAACTATATTCAAAGCATACTCAAGACCCAGTCAGGTCTGGAGCCAAAGTGACTAGTTGACTCCATGAGCAGGTGGTCACCATACTGGATGAAACAGAATATCTTGTAGAGGACACACTGGCCCCTTCACTGGCTCTTTTGAGGCAATAGTTTGAAGGGTCATGGCTGAAGGCATGGCCTCATCGCTATGACCAATTGCCCTGTGAATGGCTGTCCCTTAATTAAGATCCAAAACCAAATTTATCCAATTTGAGGAATTTTGTGTGTGTGTGTGTGTGTGTGTGTGTGTGTGTGTGTGTCCCACTATACTTGATTTTCCTTACTGCATCTTTAGTGATTCCCGGGATGGGACAAATGGCTTCATGTTTGAACAAGAGACTGCTACTTAATGCATGGGACAGCTAAATCTTTGTCACTCATATGGGTGCTTACGATGGCTAATCGTGGCAGGCATCAAGACATCTTGACACATTAGGGAAGAGGGAAACGTGACTGAGGAATTAGTTATTTCCGATTGGCCTATGGGCGTGTATGTTGGACATGTTCTTAATGATTAATGACTAATGTGGGAGCTTCCACTCCACTGTAGGCAGTGCCACACCTAGGCTGGCGGTATTGGCCTGTAGAAGAAAAGTAGATGAACCGACCAGGTAAAAAGCAGTGAGCCAGCAGTGTTCTCTGTGGTCTCTGCTTCAAGTTCTTGTCTTGGCATTCTGAAGTCGAAACTTCTAGTTTCTTTGGAAAGTTAGTTATGTCAGAAGATGGTTTGCTGGGACACACAGGTGAAAGGCTGTCTTGCTAAAGCAGACATGTGAAAGAATGATTGCTGGAAGCAGACAGGTGAAAGGATGTGTTGCTGGAGCAGACACAGGTGAAAGGGTGTTTGTATACAGCAAACACGTGAAGGGACTTGTGATGAAGGAGTATAAAGATGGCCCCACAGACAGTGGGAGAGGACCACTGAGCATTGGTTTGGTTTGCTCTGCCTCGATATTCTTCACTAATGACGCACATGTATTGGTTTGCCTTACATAGAGTTGTTGAGCTCAACTTGTGGTAAAGCAGCCATTGAGAGAAACTCGCTCCTTCCACTTGGGCCAGTTGGTGAACCTTGAGGTTTCTTCAGGACTGAACCACAGATGCTGGTTCATGCCTGGTGTCTGCCTGCCTAGAGGATTAATCTGCAGCTGTTGAGTCATATTTGGTGTTTGCTATGGGACTGAACTGCTGCCAAAGAAGATTGAGCTCGCCCCCAAAGAACTATTGCTGAACAGGTCCACTTCCCCCAGGTCCTAATTCCTTTTCCACTAACTCTGCTGGATGGTAGGCTAGAGAAGAGGTTGAACCCTCATTAAAAGTAGGTTGCAAACATTTATGCCTACAGCATTCTTCCATTAGAGACTGTAAGAAGACACAAACCTCTTTTCTCTGAGTTACTTTTGATGATGACGTGTATGATAGCCGCAGAGAAGCAAACTAGAACATACAAGAGAGAGAGAGAACAGGAATGGAATTCTCCAAGTGACAAAGCACATGCTGGCAAGGCAGCCATGAAGTTCCCCTGTAGGGCAGGAATGAGCCTAATAGCAAAAAAGATTCTTGCAGATGCTTGTAGAGTTGTGTGGTTTCTTTCTATTGGCCCAAGCAAAACAACACAACTTCAAGCAACAAAGAAGAAACTCATGCATTGACTTGATTTTGAGGACTTATCACACTGTGCCTTTAAGATCTGGCTGTGCGTTTGCTCGTGCCTTAAGCAGCCATACTGCCATCCTCCCTGGTACATGAATGCTAATGTCAATATGATCGTTTAGAGGATAATCTGAGTTGCTTGACTCATTTCTGGTTAGGCTCTCTTCTCAGCATTGGGGTGTGTGGCTGGGTTAATAGGGCATTTTCCTAGTGTCTGGTCTCATTGGCTTCTGATATGCAGCTGTAATAAAAATACCTGACTGAAACCACTTAAAGGAGAAAGGGTTTGCTTTTGTTCTCAGTTCCAGAAGGAAAACATCATGGTGGGGAAGGTGTGGCCCACAGGACCATGCAGTGGGCTTGGTAGTCAGCAAGTAGAGTGATTGCATTTTATTTGGAGAGAGTTGAGAGAGAGAGAGAGAGAGAGAGAGAGAGAGAGAGAGAGAGAGAGCGAGCGCAATGTCTTCTTCCAATAAGGCTCTACCTCCTAATAATTCCTTAACCTTCCCCAGTAGCATCCCCAGCTGGGAATGAAGGTCTCAAACACATGTCCCTATAAGGATGTTTGACATCCAAACCACAGAATTGAACAAGACTCTGTTTTTGTCCATTTGGTCATTCTCTGCTTTTGAAATTTTAGGATTAGGAGTACCTGGCCCAGAGATATTTTGTCACAGAACTGGTGATCACTCATTAAGGATACACATTGTACATTGTTTTTGGACAAGGAAGGTAGGACGTTAATGTTCACTATGGCAAAACACTGAGTGATTGCTTTAACTAAGGGATATTGAAGTAGTTTGTGTTTGAATAAGGTTCAGACGATAGAACCACTATTGCTTGAGTCCGTGCAAAAATCTGGAAATCATACAGCGTGTGGATTTCCAAGTCTTTTGGCAGCAGAGAGCACTTGGGAGCAGCAACCTGTCCCTGTTGTAGAGACTAAGTGTGTTTGGAAGACATGATGTTGATACTTGAAACCTGCCTTCCAATCTGTAGACATCACCCTTCCACAGTTCTCTGCTGGGACACGAATCCAGCTGCAGGCTGCCCAGAGGCCCAGGTCACAGTCTCCCAGGAGACGACCCAGACACCCAGAAATGGAAGTAGACACTCTACTATTGGCACAGGAACACTGAAGAAGGAACTTCTAGATCCTCCATAGAATAGCAAGATCTGGGCGTTTCTCAAGTCAGATGCAGAATATCATCCTTTAAATATTTTTATATTGGGAAAAAAGGAAAAAAAATAGAATGATGCTTTTTTTTTTTTAAACGTCAATTAAAAAGTGGAGCGCAGTGTTGAGAAAAGAGAGCGGCTTTTGTGAGATGTTGGATGGGATCCTAAGGATGATCTCAAGCTTCGAATGTTTTTGGGTTTTGAGAAATTGGCAAAGGAACCTCATGGGCCCTGGGAAAGCTGGAGACATTTTACAGCGTTCCAAAGAGAGTTACAAACAAAGGCCTTTTGTTGGTCCAAGTAACAGGATGAGTGAGGGTTTTTAATTCTTCATTCTTTCTTTCATAGGTAAGAATAGTTACTCATGAATGAGGCAGGAAGAAAAACAAGACTCCAAGCTGTGACTCCTTCAAGTTCTGTTTCATAGTAGTTGCCACCAATGGACTTCCCAATGGCACCAAGGGTGACAATGTCTCTCTATTGTGACTCAAGAGTGCTCAGGATAAGAACTGAAATTCCATTTAGAAGATGTAGTTTTGGGGAATATCTTTCACTGTGGGGTGTTTTGTGTTTGAATAAGGTTCAGACTATAGGACCACTATTGCTTGAGTCCATGCAAAAATCTGGAAATCATACAAGGACTTTTGGATTTCCTAGTCCTTTGGTGGCAGAGGGCACTTGGGAGCACATTCTATTCACATCCCTCACACATGCCTTAGAAATAAGATGGGTCCACACAGCACAGAACTCCACATCCTACCATGAGGTATTTGTGCTCCTGTGTTTGTTACTGGCTTATTCCCTGTAACCAATAATTGGAATGAACCTGGTTGCCCATCAGCAGATGAATGGATAATGAAAATTCGTGATACGTATGAATGCCATCCAGCTCTAAGGAAATATGAAATCGAAACAGTTTTAGGAAAATGAATTCGACTTGGAATGTATGCTATCGAGCAAGGTCATGTGATCTCAAGAAGAAATGTGACGTCTAACCCATAAAAGATGCAAATGTGGAAACAAATGTACAAGCGGGTTAGGGTGATATGCAGGAAAGAGAAGAAGAAAGGACAAACAGGGGGACGAGGAAGGACTGAGTGCAGGCAATGAAGAGGGCTTGTGAAGGATGGTTCAAAGGTACCTGCATTTCTGATTCCAACACTGTCACGGGCTTTTCGGTTTTGGCGGTGGGTAAGCGCATAGCAATACATTCGATAGTAAAATTGCAAAATCCAGCGTGAAGTTACTTAGATCCCACCCCAAACGGCTACTCTAACTAAATAGAAGGTGGCTGAGATGGAGTCACTGGGGCTGGTTAATTTCAGAGTGTTGATGCTTCGTTGGTATCCATGTAAATAAATAGCCTTTAAAAAACATCCAAGTTGGGGTTGGGGATTTAGCTCAGTGGTAGAGCGCTTGCCTAGCAAGTGCAAGGCCCTGGGTTCGGTCCCCAGCTCTGAAAAAAAGAAAAAAAAATCCAAGTCATGGGTCTCTAAATCTTTCCTTAGCATCTTTGACTTCTCTTGTCATAAGAATACTGTCCCAACCCATGCCATGCGACAGATGAGGTCAAGTGCTGTGGACAGATTCCTGCATACAGTGGCTTTGCGTAACTACCAGTGTGCTTGATCTCGACCCAATATTGTTCCATTATTTCCTCTGTCGGTATTCTCAACTATGACTGAAGATAAGGTAGACATTAAATCCCAATCAAATAGCAGCAGGAACTAGGAATAGCAATGGATATGTTAATTAACTTGAACCAGCCATTGAACATGCAAGGTGTATGTTTCAAAACAGCATGGTACCTTTGAGATATCTATATCTATATCTATCTATCTATCTATCTATCTATCTATCTATCTATCTATCTATGTATCTCCTCATACATTCCAAGGCATGCATATATATATTATATATGCAGAGAGGAGAGGGAGGAGAGAGAGAGAGGAGAGGTCAACTCTCCTTCTATTATGTGGATCCTGGGACTCAAACTCAGGTCATCAGACTTGGTGGCAGTCCTCTTCACTATAATACTTCTTTCCCAATTTAAAGCAATCTGAAAAGTTAGGGAGAAAAAAAAGCCCTCATGGTATTAACTTTGTTAACTGATCTTCAATAGTGGTATAGACTTGCCGAGTGTCCTTAATCTGCCATTTGACATATTCCATGATGAATCGTGTTTTCCTTAAAACGAATCACAACTGTGGCCATTACCGTGGTTACTGGGGAGTTGTAACAGCAAAACAATGTCATCAGCAGAGAAAACAATGCTTGTCTTTGATTTTGCTAGGAGAGAGCTTGTGCTTTACAAATTGAAACATCTGCGTAACATCTGGGAACCCCAGGGAACCAAGGTCATTGGGCTCATGGGAGAAACTTCATCAAAAATTACTGAGCCTTGGTTTATTCCTTTTACCAAAAGCTTTCTGAGTGAGCAGATAGGAGTAGGACCCAGGCACTCAACAGAGGAGACAAAAACAACCCCCCCCAAAAAAAACCCTAAGACATCTGTTTAGCTGTATTTAATTCTTCTAACCTTCATAATATTCTCTCTCTCTCTCTCTCTCTCTCTCTCTCTCTCTCTCTCAGCTCCAACACAGGGGCTCTGCTAACTGCATTTCTGATTCCAACTGTCACGGACTGCTCAGTTTTTGTGGCAGGTAAGTGTATCTATAAAGCACAGTGAAGCTTTTGCTGTTCGAAGGTTCTAACGAGCTAGAGTCTGGGAGCTGTGCCAACAACTTATTCCAGCCACTTAATCAACTCGGCTTCACCTATGGGCTCTCAAGCCTGGAAATGAAGGAGAGAACAGTTTTAGAGGGAGGATTAAACCCTAATATTTTATGAAATGATTTGGTCCTTCATTAAGTTGTCATGAAACCTCAGTGTCATGGTCTCTTCAGGGGGATGCATATGATGAAGACAGGAGGCAGCATGTAGCTATCACAGCTGAGCATTCAAGTATGTTATAGGATATAAATATATATATGTATATATAATGTATGTTACAGATATATACATACATGTATGTTACAGGACACACACATACATATATATACACACACATGCGTGTTATAGGATATATATACACATGTATATTATAGGATATATATATACATACATGTATGTTATAGGATATAAATATATATGTGTATATATAATGTATGTTACAGATTTATACACACATGTATATTATAGGATATATGTACACATGTATATTATAGGGTATATATATACATGTATGTTATAGGATATAAATATATATATGTGTATATATAATGATGTTACAGATATATACATACATGTATGTTACAGGACACACACATGTATACACACACATGCATGTTACAGGATATATATACACATGCATGTTGTAGGATATATATACACATGTATATTATAGGATATATATACACATGTGTTATAGGATATATATATATATATATATATATACATGTATGTTATAGGATATATACACCCATATACATATGCATGTGTGTTATAGGCTATATATATATTTTAAAGTTGGGACAAATATAAAATTTATCTTTTTTTTAACAATTTCTAAATGCAGTTTGGTGGTATTGGTTACACTCACAATTTTGGGCACCTGTCACTAACTTCTATCCCTAGAACTCCCCTCAACTTGGAACACTGACACTCCGAACTCATTAAACATTAGCCCTTTACTCTGAATTCTAGGGATTAGAAGCCAAGACTGTCTATAGCTTTGTGATGAAGAGGAAATGCTATAAATACTGCCATCCCCTTGTTTCTCTCTCACATTCTGGTCACCCGAGTTGTGAGAGTCAGTGAAAACTCCCATTAGGAGATCTTGGAGCACAATGTCTTTGGGAGGAGAGAGCCGGATACTGCTGGCTGCATTGTCCTGTAGTGCCAGGGAGGTGTTAGTGAACTCCAAGAATCAGACAGGAGCCAATCTGATGCAAATCACAACAGGGCCTTTTATTTGAGCTAGTTTGGGGACCCCTCAGATGCAGGGTGGTTTTGGTGGTGAGGAGCCCCGTACATCTACAGGGACAAGGCTTTATAGGAAGCAAGAAGTGGAGGGTGAGCGGGCAAGCATCTAATTGGAAAGCTACTATGAGCTTTAGCATAATTCGCTGGCACTGGGAGTCAAATCATAAACTTAATTTCTGTTTCTCTCTGCATTGCAGGAGGTGGGCTTATAACCTGGGGTGTCGATTAGTTGGAGGAATAACCTGGAGACACCGGTCTTGTTGGGAGTATAACCCAGAGAACAGGTCTTGCTGGGCGTTAATTAGCCTAGAGACGGATAACTGGGGGGGGGGGTAACTTGGAAACTAATGCTAGGTTAGTTTGCCTGAGTTTAAGCTCCCTGAATTTAAAAGATTTGGCCTCTCAGTCAGAAGTGGATAAAACAAACTGCTTGCCTAGTAGACCTGAAACCTTTCACTGTTAGGCAGACTCCAAACACCAGCTGAGTTTTGGAAAACAGACATTCCGTGCTTACTGTTCAACCATGTTTACAACAGTGTTTATCAAGTAAGTTATCAGGTGTCAGGTAGCAAGTGATTAGCTTAGCTAGAATTAAAAGTCGTATTAAACCCAGCATCCACCAGGTTTTCTCTACTGCTTGTAACCACCCGAGAACTCATCAGACATAGACTGGGGTGGAAAACCCACTCTCTTCAATTGCTTCACAATCCAATCAAGAAGGAAACCGTAGATATTTACTGCAGCTCACTAAAGGCATCCAGAGGGCATATAGTCAAGGGCTCCACAAACTCCTGTTAACAGGTATGCCACTGAAGGGACGGGAATCCATTGTGAACTAGAAACAGCTGAGGAAAGTTAAAAAATAATGTTTTAATTTATACTGTGAGAATTTCATACAATGTGTTTTGATCATATATATTTATTCCTCCCCTAACTCTTCTCAGATCTCTACCACTTGCGCTCTCTCTCTCTCTCTCTCTCTCTCTCTCTTTCTCTCTCTCGCTCTTCTTCCCTCCCTCACTCCCTTTCTTCCTTTGAGACAGGGTTTCTCTGTGTAGCTGTGACCATCCTAGAACTCACTCTGTAGACCAGGCTAGTCTCAAACTCACAGAGATCCACCTGCCTCTGCCTCCTGAGTGCTGGGATTAAAGGCGTGTGCTACCACTGCCCAGCTTCTCTCTATTACTTAAAACAAAACAAAATGAAACAAAACAAAAAACAGAGTCCAAACCACACCAAACAAATGGAGTCTCGTTTGTGTTGGGCAATTCCTGGATGTAGGGCCTGTCCTCTAGTGAGGTTGATACCAAGCGCTACATCACTGTAGAAAACAGACCATTGTCATCTGATGCTGTCAGGTGAGAGAAAGAGTTTTCCTCCCACGTCCTGGTGTTACAGGTGTAAGCCACCAAGCCAGGCCTTCCAAGAGAGTTCTTGCTTAAAACCTTTGCTTAGGGCTCAACAGCAAAGGAACCACCCTGGGGCCTCCACTGAGATACTGTGATGGCTGTTCTTGGTTGTCAACCTGACTACATCTAAAATTAAATAAAAACCCAAGTGGCTGGGCTTGCCTGTGAGGGGATTTTTTCCCCCTTAAGTAAACCATTGGCAGTGGAAAGACCCACTTCTAATCCAGATCTTTGAGGTGGGGAGATTGGCATTTAATCTGGATCGCACCTTTGGCTGGCTGCCTATGTAAGGACATGGAAAAGGGCCATGTTCCCTCTCTTTGCCTTCTTGTCGTAGCTCCTGCTGCAAGGCCATTCCTTCACTGGCATTAGGGCCTACTTCTTTGAGATTCTGGCATTTGCTGAAGACTAGCCGAGACACCCAGCCTCGTGGAGTGAACAAGCCAGCAAGCAGCACTCCTCCATAGCCTCTGCATCAGTTCCTGTGCCCAGATTACTGTTTGAGTTCCTGTCCCAAATTCTGTCAGTGACAAACAGTGATTTGGAAGCCAGACAAACATTTTACTTCCTAAGTGGCTTCGGCCATGGTGTTTCAATGATAACCCTAACTAGGATAGTTTGTGTTCAGGGATAGGCTCTAGTGGCAACCTGGGACCTTTGTCATTTTGCTCTGACCATTCACTGGCTGGGAAGGCAGTGGTCTTTGCTGTATGGAGCGGTGCATCTAGTTCAGCTGCCTGTGATGCTTTGGAACTCCCAACAGGTGGCATCTGAGAGTAATCGCACCCAGAACTGTCCACTGGCTATGGTTGTAGGAAGGAGGTTGTGATAGGTGGGTTCTGGGGCAGGGATCTTAAAGAAGAGTTTGGGGAACTTTGTTCTAAGAAACACTGTTATGAAACGGTGGTATGAGGGGAGTACATGGTGGGCCCATGCCATGGCCCCTGAGAAATCATGCCATACAACAGAACTGGTATAAAGGGGGTTTATTCGGGGTTAAGGGAGGGGATTGAGGGCCTGGGGACAGAATAGAAGCAGACAGAGCCATGAGGGCAGAGAAGAGGGGAAAGAGAAGGACAAAAAGGAGAGAGAGACTGGCAGGGAGTATGTGGGAACTGAGGTGGAGAGAGGTAGGTAGGGAGAGAGAGAGAGAGAGAGAGAGAGAGAGAGAGAGAGAGAGAGAGAGAGAGAGAGAGCGAGCGAGCTGGGACAGTCCTTTTATATACCCCTCATACCTGGCAGTGGCAGGTGATGGTAGCAGGTGATGATGTAAGCTGTTGCTAGGTCCCTGGGAGGAGCCTAGCAGAATCACCTGTAAGCTAACACACATGGTGTATCTTCTCTCCTCGGGGTTCACAGGAAAATCTTCTATGCGCAGTTATCTTGGTACATTTGAAGCTGGAACTGTTCAACCTTATCCTTGACATAACAGCTGTACTGATGCTCTGAGGCATGCCACGAAGGCAGGGCTGCCCGTGGCTAGTTATGTCAGAGTTCGATACTCATAGACTCAGTGCGTGAGGATCATTAGGGAGCCATCCGTGACTGATGCGTGTGGATTACGATATTATTAAACCATTTATGACCGCCACTTCTGAATGAGGCTGGTTACTCAGTCACTTATGACTGTGACACGTGACGGTGACTATTATCGAGCCATTCTTAATTGCTGCATGTGGATGAGGACTGTTATTGAGCCTATGTACGGCAGAACTCCAAACCACAAAGGGAGCGTGGCAGTGAACTCAGAGACTGTTGACGGCAGACCGTCCATCACATACTATTCTGGAATAAAAAGAAACGGTAACTAATAGATGTTCCCTTAAAGATGTGGCAGTGAGCCTTGGCCACATGACCCAAATACAAAATTTATACCTGATTATGTTATCTCCTTTCAAAATCCATAATAATTTTAAAAAAGGTTTGCTGACTGTTTCATGGACAAACTGTTAGAAACAGACAACCAAAACCAGGAAGCCACCTTGGGAAAGGAGTTGACACAAAATGGCCCCTGATGTGAGCTTTATTGGGAGAGGGGGCCCGGAAGGGAGAATTAAGGTTCTGGCTCTCACATAGAGCTACATTAGGAAAGGTACCCCAATGATGGCGGGGGGCTATCTGAAGAAAAACCCACAAATATTCACCCCCATTCACAGGGCACACCCAACTTCACACAAGGTTCCAGAAGGCTGGGAGAACTTCCATTCCACATGATTAATTCAGCCTGGCCCAGATGTACACAGAAGCACTGGGTAGGACCATAGTTTATGTTGCTGCTGCAAGGCCCTGCTTGTTTTCTTGCCAGTGCTCTGTCCTGAAGAACTACAGGGAGTCAAAGACCCACTTCTGGGGTAGGGGAACGCAGGAGGGGAAGGGGAAAGGGAGGGGGAGGGGAAAGGGAGGGGAGAGAGAGAGAGAGAGAGAGAGAGAGAGAGAGAGAGAGAGAGAGAGAGAGAGCGCGAGCGCACGCTTTAATACTCTGGCCATTTTCAGGGTCCACTACTGTCTCCTTCCACTCTTTTCCCTCTGAACTTTTTCTTTCTAATAAATTTCCATTCCTACTTTCCTGTGCTTTGGATTGAATTTTTTATCTTTATGACCCACGAAGTGTAATCACTGTTGTTCACATGAGCATGGGTAGGGAGTTATTTTCTGGAGCACGGCCTGGTTCTCGGTGGCTATACCACTGGGTATAAAAATGACTCCCTCTTCACCAGAAGCTGTTCCCTGTCCATTAGCCCCATTAGCTCCTCCTCAATCCATGATACAATGTTGCTCACCCAATTTTGCACAACTCCTGCCTGTAGCATGTTTTGACCCTATTATCTTATGCCTTTAGTCTATAGAACATGACAAGCCATACTAGGTCTTTTGGCTATGGCATTTCTGTCGATATTTTAATGCACAGATTCTTACCTCAAAATAAGGCATCTTCCTTCCTTCCTTCCTTCCTTCCTTTCTTCCTTCCTTTCTTTTTCTTTTCTGTCTTTTTGAGATAAGATCTCACTACTCACTGTGCAGTTCAGCCTGGCCTTGAACTTGACATATAGCCCTCCCTGGCTTCTATTTTGTATTCCTCCTGTCTTGGGCTCTCATGTGCTGGGGATTTCAGGCAGGTGGCCTCATATCTCAATGTTAGTTTTGATGGAAGAGAACATGGTCTCTTGTCCAGCAGGCCTCTTTAATGAGAACAACATTTGCTTGAACTAGATAGCTTTCACCTTTGCCAGATTGGCTAAGGATATGAGTTGATTTATTATTTATGTGCACTTCTCCAGAAGAAAAACTATTACTAGGGGAGCTGGCCTTCTCTGATGTTGAGTTGAAAAATTTCTACAGCTGCGAGGAATCAAGAACTTAATAAGAAACAGCACCGGTGTCTAATCTGTTGAGAGCCACCGCAACCCCAAGTTCCCACATTAGTAGAGGAAGGATGAGCAAGGTTCTAATGCAAGCAGCATGACTCAACACAAGCGCCAGCCTCTTCTTAAGATGGTTCAGAAAAATCAGGGCCTAGTCCCAAGATGAGGCTCCTTTTATCCTCTTATTATTGTCAGCTAGGTGTCAGAGGTTAAGGACTTCATAACTTCCTTTCGAGATTGAGATAATATTTAGTCATAATTAATGGCTGAGTCCAACAAGAGAGCCATAAAATTACAAGTGTCTCACATTCCTCTTCCCTC